>NW_028156036.1:0-91000 GCF_963993115.1 Abramis brama | reverse complement strand
AGCGTGCAGTATGCCGCTCTAGCTCAGCTGCCCGCAGCTGCACTGCGTTGACAAAATATGAATTAAGGATAATTTTGGCTTCAGTATCTCGAGAAAAGAAGACTTTCCCGCAGCGTAAGCAAGCTTACGCAATACTCGTTCCCTCTCTAGAGAGAACCGAGGTTACGTGAGTAACCAAGTATCGTTTTCCAATGTTCCCCCAATATCAAATACTGTATATGATTTGTATTACACTTTTTCAATGGATAATCCTGCTTTAAAGTTTGAACAAAAATTTAAAAGCATTTCTTCATACTTCTTGTGTTTCATACAATACCATTACAGTTTTTCTCGATTGCTTAAACACATTTCTTGAAACTATGCCTCGTATTCTCAAAACTGTAAACACAAATCCATGACGTCTCACCCAATTCCCCAGACATCTTATTTTCAGGTCAAAATTAAGCTCTACACTCAAAACCATTCACACTTGCTGAAAAACCAAACTTTGCCCTCAGACAGGACACACAAGACCTCAAAATCACACACACTACAACATAGTCTAACACACCGGTGCAATGAATTCAAAACAACATTTCCAAAACTGGTCAGTTATGTTGCTTGTGGTTCCCCCCATCACAAACCTTTTCACATGATGAACACAAAAGACACAACCAGTGGATACATTGGCACATTTTGATTCATTCATGTACTACACAGTACAACACACACAACAAAACAAAACACAGTTTTTTTTCCTGTTTTACTTTTTTATATATACATATATATATTATTCTCTCCTCTAAAAAAAATTGTATATTTACTTACAGTAAGATGTGTGTGACCATCATATGACATCATATGAGCACACACAAACCTTATTCTAATATGGAATTGTATTGGAATGGTAAAGAGTGTTACAGTTTTTCTCGATTGTTTAAACACATTTCTTGAAACTATGCCTCGTATTCTCAAAACTGTAAACACAAATCCATAACGTCTCACCCAATTCCCCAAACATCTTATTTTCAGGTCAAAATGAAGCTCTACACTCAAAACCATTCACTCTTGCTGAAAAACCAAACTTTGCCCTCAGACACACACACAAGCCCTCAAAATCACACACACTACAACGAACATAGTCTTACACACTGGTGCAATAAAAGTTTTTACCAACTGCTTACACACAAAATCTTTTCATGTCACATGATTTTTGAAACCTCTCACTCAAAGTGCAAAACTACATGCCAAATCTTCAAGCTATTTCTCCGCCTTTGACTCAGTTTTCAATTACATAAAACACTTTTTTCAAAACACTACACACAATTCTCTACCTAAAACACAAAGATCTATCAGGAAGTGACTTGCTTTCCTTTTCAAAACACAACCAATCAAAATGCTACACTTATTCACCAGGTCACACACACACTCCTCATATGTGCAAACACTAATTGCTTAACTGATCACTAACCAATCACTGCTTTACTGTAGTATAGGCCTAAATAGGTAAAAGTTCAGATGATCTGTTTTGAACAATGGATTCCTGGGACCCCCCGGGACCCCCCCCCCCCCCCCCCCCCCCCCCCCCCCCACACACACAATTGTGTTCTGTACTCTAAAGGATATACTTTTGTTTTACAGTACATATGTTTCTGGTTTTGTTGTATGCTACTGTAAACAACAATAATGTTAGGCCTAATAAATATTTTCTGTTTCTACATTGCATTGGTGTTTACAGTGTAGATTACTTTCTACAGATTACTTTCACTGTAGAACATTGTATTGAAATGTAGATATAAGCCTATGAAAGACCAAAGAGCTTTAGATTTAGAACAACAGTTCTACCAGAAAGACTCAGAGAATAAATACTGTGACAATTATCCATTTATTAACAACCAAGCAAGCAATAAGATTCTTTGGCGTAGGCCCCGTCCATAGCTCGCAATCTGAGGGTCCGGACTCTGCATATCCTGCCTGAAGACCAAGGCAGGGGCGCAGCCGACCCCCTGTGAGGTATGGAAGGGACCATCCTGGTGGTGGTGGGGAGGATGGAGGGAAGGATTTGACTTGGAGGTGGTGGGGAGGATGGTGGCGAATTGGAGCGTCAGCATCTGCGAACTCAAACACGAGTAAGTACCGATCTTTTATACCACAAGTGTTGGAATGTGATTGGATAGATAAAAGGTCAAGTGACGCACCAATTAAGTCTTCCTGGCAGAACTTTATGCTAAAGCTTTCATTGTTTACATGGTATATCCAAAAATGTACTATTATGAAAGAAGTGTTTGCCATTTGATGCAAATGCTTCATTCTGACTTGTGTTTATGGCATTTTGAATGCAGTGTTACATTTTGAAGGAGATGTGAGGCATTTTGCATTTTGTGTGTGCAGTTTTGAGAATTGTGTGTAGAGTTTTGAAAAAAGGAGACTTAGTTTTGAAAACGTGTGTAAGCAATTGGTAAAAACTGTAAGATGTGTGTGACCATCATATGACAGTAAAAGAGCACACACAAACCTTATTCTAATATGAAAGTGTATTGGAATGGTAAAAAATGTCGGTAGTTGACAGGAGGGCCACCATGTGGTTGAAATACCATCATTGGCCTAGAAAGATAACATTCTGTGAGTCAAGACTATAAAGAAGAAAGGATGCCCTCCCTTCACTGTCACCCTCTGTGTGACTGTACGACTGCTGGCCTTTTCTTGCAAGAAAATAAACCTCATCAAAGACTATAGGAAATGTTTGTCTCTTATTCAGTGATAGAATTTTGTTTGCCACCACACCTCCCTGAAGGTTCTCGAGGCGACGGTGAAGAGACTCAGATTTGGCCTTACTCGTAGCCCAGCCTCCCTCATAGTCATACCATTGATAAAGACATGGGCAACTAGAGTGGCTTGAATTTCATCTGAGACTGCTTGTCTTCTTGCCCTTGCCCTTCGTCCTCCTCCTCCTCCTTATCCCTCCTCAATCTTTTCCTTCATGTCTTTCTGGATCCATTGTTCCAAAACTCAATAAACTGATTTGGGCCCTTTTATCTATCTATTGAAGGATCTGATTGATGTGTGTTAAATTTTTGACTCTTAGTGTTTCCACCTGGGTAATTATGTGCTAACTGAGCTGAAGCTGTGCTGACTTGAGTGAACAATACTGAATGCTAGTGCTTTCTAAATGACAACATGGTCTAGGCAATGAGAAATGAAGGGATTTGTGTGTAGAGTTTTGCAGTGACAGTTCAACAAATCTGACTCATGTGTCAAAACAAGGAATAGTGTTTATAGTTTAGTGAAATGGGTGTGCTTTTTGATAAATGGCATTATGGTTTTGAAATTTTAGTTCAAAAGCCTGGTTATAGTGTTTAAGCAATCGAGAAAAACTGTAATTGATAGTATTTTTTCTTTTATAAAATGCACTGTTCTTATTTCAACAAAGGTTCAATTTCAATTAATTTAAAGTATAAAGTAAAAAATATGATATGTCTGATGCAATGTTTTTAAGAAATAGGTGCTGCAATACTCCAAACAGTTCCTCACACAATGATTGGTGAAAACACTGCATATGTAAGGTTGTTTCCCAGATTTTCCCCAAAATCAAATACTGTATGTTTTGTATTACACTTTTCAAAGGATAATCTACACTGTAAAAAATTTGCTGTAGTTTTGCAGCTGTTTGCCAGTAACTTACTGTAGATTTAAATCGATGTTATTTACTGGCAACAGTTTGCTCAAAGTTAAATGAACATTAAACATTAACAAGTCTTTGTCTTTACAGAATAAAACTATAAAATAACAACCTAATGCAAAGCATTCTGGGAACCAGAAATCTTCATCAACCTTTTTCTGTTTTTTTCCTTCAGATTTTGGTTCCCAGAATGCTTTGCATGAGGCTGTTATTTTAGTTTTATTCTGTAGATAAAGACTTGTTAATGTTTAATGTTCATTTAACTTTGAACAAACTGTTGCCAGTAAATAATATCAATTTAAATCTACAGTAAGTTACTGGCAAGTAGCTGCCAATAATACTGTAATTTCTACAGATTTTTTTAACAGTGTAGCTTTAAAGTTAAAATAAAAAGTTAAAACCAAACATATCTTCATACCTGTTGTGTTCTGACACAATGCCATTAACTGGTTCTTTTTGTTTTATAAATTTACTTTTCTTATTTCTACAAATATCAGCCTGATAAACATGGAGTTAATACACGATGAAACAAGATAATCATGCTACCAAATACGTCTGATACGTTTTTAAGAAAAAGCAGTGTTTTACAATACAACTAAACCATGATAACCAGATGATTTTTCTTTTGACAAACATTTCAAATTATTTAACATCCAAGAGCTGAAGAAGTAGTTCTTTATGCAAAAAAATAAAATAAAATAAAAGCAACAAAAAAACAATACAAATAGTATAAGTTGACATAAACAAAACACTCCCAGATCCTCCCATAAGTTGTAATGAACATTTTACAATATATGTAAATAGATTCTTTCAGATTTGTTAGAGGGACTGTACCACATTATTGTAACGCAATAACATTTGAGGACTAAGGTTACCTGCCCTTGTGAAGGCTATGGATATAATTCGGGCATAAGCTTTATGCAACAATTAAAGGGATAGTTCACTTTAAAATGAAAATTCTGTCATCATATACTCACCCTCATGTTGTTTCAAACCTGTATGAATTTCTTTCTTCTGCTGAACAGAAAGGAAGATATTTAGAAGAATGTCAGTAACCAGACAGTTTCTGGGTCCCATTGGCTTCCATAGTAGGAAAAAAATATACTATGGAAGTCAATGGGACCCAGAAACTGTCTGGTGGAGTATCCCTTTAAGAGTGCACAATTTACTACGTGTATAAGAAAAGAGACATTTAGCAGTAATGAATACATAACACAGAAACCCTCTCTTCTGATCTATTGTAAAAGTTTGATTTTACAAAATGATGATGATTTTTACAAAATGATGATGATGACATTGAAAATGTTTTTTTTCCCCACTAGCAGATGACACCGTTTACATCTTGTTTCTTTGTACAGTTTTTAGATGAAGACTACTCTTTGAGCACGGTCAAACAGGCATAAGAATTAATGAACAAATACAGCATAAGAAAATTACATGACACTCCTTCTACATTAAAGTATTTAAACTGTGATATTATTTTAGGTAATCTCTATGGTCTGTCTACGAAAGCGGTCACAAGATACATAATTGGCCCTACCTCAACATGAAAAGTGAGTCTTGATGTTTTTCTGTTACATATATAACTGTTACACTTAAAAGAAGTGAAGAAGACCTTTATTAACCCCACAGAGCCGTGTGGAGCACTTTTTCACGGATGGATGCGCTTTGATGGACTTCCAAATATACCCATTGACTCCCACTATAAAGCTTGGAAGAGCCAGGACAATTTTTAATATAACTCTGATTGTATTCGTCTTAAAGAAGAATGTCATATACACCTAGGGTGGCTTCAGGGTGAGTAAATCATGGGCTAATTTTCATTTTTGGGTGAACTATCCCTTTACTGTAACATCAAAGTATTACCATTTCAAAATACAACTCACACATTACATCTGAGATAAGATGGATTTATTTCATTACAATGGTCTAACTATCAATTGATACAACTGTTCAAAATGATAAGTAACTGCATTACTCTTGATGCATTGTTCTTATGGAAATTGATTAACAAAATTCCATGTTTAGATCATGAAAGTTTCAGGATATTGATCAATTGACACCAATTACCATAGAACATGACCCAGTTGGACTACATTATGGATGGATCATCATTCTTTAACAGACATGGTTTCTATGGTCCCATGTACCACTTTTACAGACCACATTTTTAGATTTGACATTACTTTATGCAAAATGCCTCCTTTAATTGCTTTTTTGGTTACTGCCAACTCATTACTGGTGGTTGATTTCACATTGTGATACACGTATAAAGTGAGTGGTATCCCACATTCACAATGAGAACTGGTACAGTAAATCTTCAGAATGCACTAAACCTTAGGCTACTTCCAATTGTTAAATGATTGTATACACATTATATACAATATGTACCACAGAGTGTGATGTGATTACTGATAAAGGTGGACATTTGATAAGTTTGTGACCCTGCAGCGGGTTTAGAGTTAATTTATAATGAACAAACTTCACTTATCCTCACAAAACAACACAATCAAAGTTAAAGTTTAACTATATTTCCTTATCAGCTGCATGTTAGTTGTAAACCATAAAGAAAAACAAGTATATAAAAGAGCTGAAAACTAGAACAAGAAAGTAGAATAAACAAGAAAATAGATCAGCTAAATATACATTTTACACATATAAAATAACAAAACAGTAGTTGAATTATTTGAAAAATATTAATGAAATATAAAACAACAAGATCACTCCCATATAAATGAAAGAAAGCAATATACATTTGCTTACCAAAACTTATCACTTCCTTGTTTCTTTTCCAAGTGATGTTGTGTTCAGGTCTAAAGGGGAATTTAGTCATAAATGTAAATTTCTTTTATTTGCCTAGTGCACAAAAGAATGAGTATGACTTTTTCTTATGAATTCTGAGAGACAGTTTTAGTGTTATTTTTAAATTGCTTACACACAATTTCTGAAACTATGGGCTCCATTTCTTGAAATTCTACACAAAACCACAGAAAATACACATAACATGCAAAACATCACACATTTCTTGCAAAAACAAACACTTCTTTTTGCATAGTAACTACACACAAACCATCAAGTGATTAGTCATATACACGTCAAACTACACACAGATGTTAAAAATGTAAAACACTACTATAATTTACAGTTATTTACTGTAACTGAACTGAATCAACTGACTTGAGCAGAATAATATCACTTTTGGCTGCTTTTCAGTTGAATTTGTTACTATTGTGAAACTGCTTTGAAACAATCTGTATTGTAAAGCACTAGAAATTAGGATGACTTGCATATTCATTATATATTTACAAAACAAACAGAAATGCAATAGGGTGGAAAATGTATGTTTCTCAGAACACTGAGTTTTGATTTCTAAATTATCAAATTATGTATATTTACACTATAAACAGAAAAGAAGGGGATAAAAAATAAATGATTTCTTTCTCAAAACAATGAGTTTTGATTACTAAGTGAACAAATTATGTGTGCATGAGTAAATGGTTTCACTCAAGTACCACTTGTGTAAGCAATTTAAAAAAAAACTGTATCTGTGTGATCAACAGTAGATAAATATTAGCATACAAATATAAAACATCATTTGACAAACACATTTGCAGAAGAAATCAGAATGAACTGGAATAGTGAAAACATTTAAATGAATATTGAGTACAGACTGCTCAAATATTGCAGATAATTTAGACATTAGCAGGACCGTGATCATGTGCATGTTTGTTAGTTTCTACACTGATGTTGGGAGAAAATCTAAATGGATTTTATGATGGTGAAATGTGTTACAGCTGAATTAACCTTAAATGAATGAAACCTTAATGAATCTTATATTGGTAAATGAAAATATAATCAAACTAGCCTAAATACTTTGTAAAGAAGTGTTAAATCTGCTGTCTACTGCGTTTTGTGTGGTCAGATTTCACATGGACCTGCAAATAAACATTTTAATACAAATACTCTATACATATGTAACAATAGAAACATCACAAACTGTGTGAAATGTGTAGTCTGCAGGAAGATACAACACTGCAGTATACAGTAGATGTTTCAGTGTCTTCACTTCCTCGCTGGCGCACAGGAAGAGTGTTTGATACCTGAATGTAACAAATATAATAAAATAAAAGAATCTAATGATTTCCTGAATGTCTGCAAATGCAGGACAGAATAAATAACTCTTATTTTGTGATGTAGCCAAAGCACACATATGAAGTATAAAATAGGACAGAATGGATATAAATATTCTGAAACTGCTCACCTGGTGGAGGTGTAGGAGCCCTTGGTCTGTTTGAAAACCCATGTTTTACATTTTCATAGTCATTAGTTTGACTTTGATTCACATATATATTCCTTTCATTCATATTTCCATCTCCACTAGTCATCTGGAAATCAAGGGTTCTTTCATAGTGCTACAAACAGCAAATTAAAAACAAATTAATTTGTTTTTCTTACATTACAATGTCATATACGATGATGATGTCACATGAAGTAAAAGTATGTTGCTGATATTTAAATGGTGAAACATAAAGCCCACTATTAAACAGTGCTAATGCCAATCATACTGACTGTGCTGCATAAAAACAAAAACTGAAAGTCACTCACAGGCTCCTGTATGTTTTGTGCTGCTGTTTAAAGAAAGAAACACTCAGTTTGTTTGATACTGAAACCTTTTACAGGTCATTATCAGTCAATCTTGTTACAACTGGGAAAGACAGTTGTTCTGTTTCAATCAGATCATACTCATCCCAGACAGCAACATAGTGTCAGCCCAGATCCGTCCTGCATATGATACACGCTGAATCCAGATCTAGCCCGGAACAGGGCTGACACTATGTTGCTGTCTGGGATGTTGGTATTATGAAGAATAAATAACAAACATACCTCCACTTGCTTGTCCTTTTTGTTGTTCATTTATTATTGAGCTGTAGTGTAAAGATAAATACAATTTGTTAAAAGTTGTTTTTCTTTACCACATTTCTGTCTCACAAAAAGGCAGCATATGACAGTTATAGTTTCCACTGAGACCATAGTCATTCTGTTATTATGCATGAAATACCACTAAAATATTAACATGTTTTAAGGGAAAATTACTGTAATGACTGTTCTTGATATGGTATAGTATCATATAAAAATGGGATTTTGATCAATAGGACTTTGATTTACAAAGATTATTAATGACCAAGACACAAGTTGACACTCACTGACAAAATTCTCTAAAATAAATGTGTTAAAGCTGTGATGTGATTTTAAAATTACTCACATTTTCTTGTTTTTTATTAAATAGAAAATAAGACCACAAATGCCAGCAACTGCCACTAAAACACCAATGACAATCCCAACTATCGCTCCAGTTGTCAGTCCTCCTCCTCCAGCTACTATAGTAAAGACACAAGAAACAACAGACGAAGATCATGTGCTGCACACAATACTTTATCCTTCATCAAAAATGTAAAAGTAATTTAAAACAGAAGCCAATTTATTTATATATAGTTTTTATTTTAAACATTTTTAAATAAGTGGTAAATTAAGCGGTACATTAAAGTGAGGGCATTGCTTATCATATGTTTACAAGTTTCAGGTTAGTTTTAACTGCTTACCTTTAACTAGTAAAGCATGTCTTTGTGAGGTTACGCTTTTCTTCGTGACACTATTCGAGGCAGTGCATTCGTAATCTCCACTGTGTGTGAAGTCAGTCTTCTCTATGGTGAAAGTGTGTGTGGTCACACTGGTGTCTGTTCCATTAAACCTCCAGATGAATGAGGCAGAAGGTTCAGAATTTGCAGAGCAAGACAGAGACACAGGAACCCCTAAATCCACCACTTTTGGACCCTCAATAGAAACATCTTCTGGTCCATCTAGAACAAACACAAGACACTCACTGTCAGAAGGACAAACTGAGCACTGAAGTATGTCTATATTTCATCAGGTTTGAGCTCAAGTCATCTTGATGTTTAAATGTTTAACACTCACAGTTGATGATCAGGCTGAGGTTTGCCTTATCAGAGCTGACAGGGTTTCTATAAGTACACTGATATTCCCCACTGTCTGATTTCTGCACTGGACTGATGGACACTGATCTGTTATCAGGTGAGAAGATGATGCGGTTGCTAGGAGACAGAGGACTGTTATCTTTCATCCACTGCACAGAGGTGACGCTGCCAGTTCCCTCAGAGGTGATGTTCGCAGATGAGTTGCCCTCTATTAATGATTCTTCTTGACCAATAAGCCTGACATTAGATATTTTTTCTGTGTAAACAAGAGAGAAAGAACAAATACACTGGATCTAAAATTAGTCTTTCACGTTTAGTGAGCACTTATTGCTAATTAAAATCTAAAACTAAAAACATAAATAACATTTTCATTACTTGAATAAACAATAAATATTAACGTACATCAAATTATTTTAACTTGTTGCATAGGCAATATTTCTCATTTTCATTTAGTTTAAATTGAAGTACTAAAATAACGGTAACACTTCAATAAGGTCTCATTTATTAACATTAGTTAATATATTAATTAACAATGAGCAATACATTTGTTACAGTATTTATTAATCTTTGTTAACATTAGTTTAAATACAGCTGTTCATTGTTTCTTCAAGTTAGTTCACAGTGCATTAACTAATGTTAGCAAATACAATTTTAGTTTTTAAATATGTAAATGTTGAAATTAACATTAACCGAAATGAAATGCTGTTGACCAGAGACTTGCAGAGAGTTCCTCGGGGGCAGGGGCTCAAATGTAAAAAAAATATTAAAAAAAAGGGCACACACACACATCCTGAAAAAGTTTAGAAGTATATCAAAATAGAAAACCATTATTTTAAATTGTAGTAATATTTCACTATATATATATATATATATATATATATATATATATATATATATATATATATGCTTATCAAGGTTGCATTTATTTGATTATATATATATATATAGTGAAATATTACTACAATTTAAAATAATGGTTTTCTATTTTGATATACTTCTAAACTTTTTCAGGATTCTGAGTAGAAAAGAAAAAGAAAAAAAAACAGCATTTATTTAAAATAGAAATATTTTTTTACCAACATACACTACTAATATGCTGGTTTATTATCAATGTTGGAAATTCACATTAGCCTAGGGTATTAAATGTGTCAGGGATGTATTTGACCAGGCCAATGCTCAGGGGCCCTTCACCAGGGGCCAGAGAGGCTTTATGTTTCAAGGCACCATCATCCAGAGCATTAGAAAAGGCCCATCAACAATGAAAAAAAGGTTATTTGTCCTTAAATATGTGCGCCCCATGGTCAACAAGACCCCTCCAACAGGACCCTCAGACTCTGAACACTATTTTATCAGGAGTAAAACTGTTGAAATGAAAATGATGCCACAACTGAAGGAAAGTATTAATTTGTGAAAAATATACATTTAAATCAAAAAGGTTTATGTGTAATTCACTGTTTAGGTCTTCATAGGTTTGTAATAATTCATATGTTTTATTAAAATTGTCATAGATATGAGCTTGAAATTTTAGGTATTGGACAATATTTTATAAACATTAAAACAATATTGCCTAAAAAGTATTTAAAATTAGATTATGACACATTTCTAAGACATTTTAGTGTGATTTCCATAACAATTTTAAGTTTAAATACTATGTGTGGTTTTAATAATTTAAAATGATAATAATAATAAAAAATCCCTGGGACACAAGAGTGCCCAAATTAACACCTTGCATGTCTAGATTACAGAAACAATCGTATTATTTTACACATCCACATTTCTGTTTAACTTAAAGCATGTTACATTGACAAAATAAACTATGTAGGCTAACTCTTTTCCCTTTCACATATTTATTAAATGAAGTTTATATCATCATCTTTTAGGCCAATATATTTTATGCTTAAAAGCTGAACCACATTTTAGTAACACAGAACACACTCACCGAACACTTGTAGTGAAGTTTCTCCTGTAAGTGCTCCTCCAGCAGTAGGTGATACACTGAGTCTGTATATTCCAGAATCACCCAGTGTCAGATTCTTCAGCTCCAGAGCGAGTGTGTTGATGTCAAAACTAACTCTGCCTTCATATGTGGGGTTTACTGTAGTTACACCAGATGCTACTGAAATAATAATAGCTGAAGTTGAAGTAAAAGTCCATTGAGTTATAAGAATGGATGTGGAGGGTGGGTTGTTAGGGGCGAGCTCCACGCTTTCTCCCACTTCTCCATTAGCCGGCTCAGGAAACTGCAGATCTTGACCGAAATATTGTCCTGTGTTTTATGAAAGAAAGAAATGAAAAGAAAGTTAAAATCGCACTAAATGTATACTAAAATGTGTTTGTTCTGCAGTTAACTACTACAACTACTGTAGTGATTTTTTTATTTGTAGAACAATTTCAGTAGAAGGCATTTTTCTGCAATTACCTCATAAATAAAAATAGAATTAACTAGCTATTTTATACAGATATTCAATACACGGTTTTAAGTTATAAAAATTCTCACCAAAACAAGACAACATCCACAGCATCCAGTACAAACGATTAGAAACCATCATGATCGAGCTCTCATCTGTCAGGAGCAGCAGCTCAAATCATCTGAACTATTTACATCAGTTTTCAGTTAATGATAAACGGCAGTTCTAGAATGCAGAGAACTCACTGCGCCACCTAGCGCTGGATATTACAGTTTTTCTCAATCCATTTTCTGAAAACATTAAACACAAAACCTCATCTTCAAGCACTATTTACAAAACCTCTGACTCCTCTTGCAAAATGATACTTTCGCCTCAAAACAGTTTTACCTGTGTTCAAAATCAAACACTGCTCTCAAATTATAAACAAAGTGATCAAAATGATCAAGCAGTCAGTAAACAATACACCAAAAAATAGAAAACACATTGTTCAAAACATATAGTTCTCGAAAGATATCTACGGACTGCTATTCTGTTTGTAGACTTACCCGTGACACCTTACTGTACCATCAAAAAGTTCATTTGTGACATACTTTATGACTGCACTTGATAGAAGGAAATAAAAAGAAAAGTAAAAAACAAAAAAACAAAAAAAAAAACATATAGTTCTCAGGGAGAAGTAAATTTTTACAGCTTTTCTGAATTGCTAAAACACGTTTCTTGAAACCATCACTCACTTTCTCAAAACCTTAAACACAAAACCAAATTTTCAATCCACATTCAGAGAACAACTCAGAGAATTTCCTCAGAGAATCATCTCAGAGAATTGCCTCAAAACCATTTTATCTGTTCTCAAAATCAAACAATGCTCTCAGATCATACACACAGCGAGTCAATATTATAAACACTACAGATCATTCATTAGACACTACATCAAAAAATGGAGTACACAGAATCCAAAGCATGCAGTTACAGAAAAAAAAGTATATTGTAACAAAGTAAACAAATTTTGCAATTACGTAAAAAAGTATAGTAATGACAACTTACTGGAGGCCTTACTGTAGGCCTATTGAATGTCTGTATATTCTCCACTTGCATACTGTGAAAATACAGTGACCCAACTGCAAAAGCCAAAAAGGTTACAGTAAAAAAACTCTAAATGAAAAGTATGTTACAGTAAAGTACACTCAGAATAGTTGTGCAACTGCAAAATCAAGGTCAGTGAGAGAGATTTTATTCTGCTTCAGCATCGTGTCTTCATGTTGGTCCGGCCGAAGGAGTTTCTCCACATCTCAGACAATGTCTTCTCTGCATGCAAAGGGAAAAACCCTAAAGCAGATCCAACCTTGACAACATTCTCCACACCGCTCTTCCTCGTCCTCATCCTCTTCCTGCTTGTTCACCTCCTCTTCCTCATCCTCATCCTTCTCTCCCTCTTATATTGTTTCCATCCATTGCTGGTATCAACATTCAGTGCAACATTTTGAGTAAATTTTGGGACTGTGAACTGACTTGTATTATGTACAGTTGGTTTGGATCATTAGAAATAAGTGTGAACAATTTTGAGTCGTGTGTAAACGATGACAACTGTGTTGTAGTTGTGTTTAACTTTCGCCTACCTGTGTTTAGCATTTTGAAACGTAAGTGCATCACAGGGCAAAATGTGTTTTAGGGAGTGAGAATGTGTTTAGAGTTTTGAAAAAAGAGTGCATGAGATTTGCAAACAGTGTTTTAACCCTCTGAGGTCTAGGGTGTTTTTGGGGTCCTTGAGATGTTCTGACATTTGTGCTTTTTTCAGTTGCTTATAAACATATCAATGGCAAAAAAAAAATACACTCTATTTAGCACAAACAGGACTACCATAATATGTGAGCCACATGTATGTACATGTTTTCATTTTTGAGAGAATAATGTTTATGCATGGTTATTGAAAAAACTAAAAATGAAAGTTTCTGAAATAAAGCCACAAAACACATACTAAATATGTGGCAATAAGACTTTTGACTAATGGATGTCCTTCCCTAGAGTTTTTTCTTCAAAATTATGTGAAAATCATCCTGCCTTATCATTCACTTAAAACGATACATTGATTTTAGTTTTGTAAAACACTTTTAGTTTGGAAAGCCAATATGCGGATGGGGCGTAAACGATCATGCATATTTAGTGGTTCACACCTGATGAGACAATGCCCCTGCATACGTAATGAGCCATTCATTCAGGTGTGTCACCTATAGCTAACTTAAATATACAAGCTTGATAAAAATGATCATTCTAGAAGAAAATTTCAGATGGCATTTAGAGGCTTTTGCATCTGAACTCTTCATATATACACACACACACACACTCACACATACACACACACACACATATATATATATATATATATATATATATATATATATATATATATATATATATATATACATACACTACCAAATTGGTTCACAGTTGGAAGCATGCAATTTTTTATTTTTTTCCACAAATTGTGCTTGAAAATTGTATAATATCCAAGGTAAACATGTCTAGTAATTGTGCAGTTAATTCTCATACTGTATTTTCAGTTTTGGGATATTTATCCTCTCCCCAAATTTGTCCCTAATAAAACACAATAAAAATTATTTAAAGAAAAAAATTATATTTACCTTTTAATAGTTTGTTTACATCTACCTTTTAAATATATTTTTTTATTAAAAAGGTTACAATTACAACAACAATTTAAGTGTAATCTTACAGTATATTTGTATCAGTATATATATGTCTTTCATATTTCGCCTGACTGTAACGTTGTTTTTATGAAATATTAGGGCATATAAATGTTCATTTGCAGTTTAATACCTTGCTTATACAAATAGCCTACATTTTATTTCAACATATTTCAGTCGATTTTACTCATCTCAGTGTAGCAATACAGTTTGCTAAAACATCATCATTCATTCACACACGCGATTTAAATTTAAACTGTCTTTGCCAGCTGTGGTAAACAGCGCGCATCTCGCCGTTCATTCATTCATAAAGAAACCCGATTCACGTGAACTTACATTCCTCAGCTCGCTCCTCGATATACCCGCACTTCTGAGATACATTCCATTATTATTATTCCTCACAGCGCTGCGAAACAGTGTAAACATGTAATGATCTGATAAACTTGTGTTCTCTTACGAGAGTTCTCTCGTACTGCGTTTGAAAAACGCTACGGGAAAGGGTCTCTTTTCACGAAATACTGAAGCAAAATTATCCTTAATTTTCATAAATGTAAAACGCATTGCAGCAGTGAACAGCTATGGCGAGACGGCTCGCTCGCTCATTGGCTGTTCTGCGGCAACTGCATTAGCCTATCGAGCGAGGGCTGATGCAACATCAGGCCAATGAGAGCGCTTCGCGCGCTCCTCGCCACATCCCGCCGAAACGGGTGTGGCAGTCCCCTATAAAAGGAGCTCGAGTAGGCTGATTCAACTGATTTTCATCTCTTCAGCGAAGCGCACGCATCGCTGGATCACGAGGAAGCACGCGTCGTCTGAGAACAAGCTTTTCAGCGGGACGAGCCCTTGAAGCCGCAGGCCTGCGCCGCCTTCTACCGCCGTACCTGCTGCGCTTTCCGACGCCATATCCTTTCATTACTATTGTTCTTTTGTATGTGTGTGTGTGTGTGTTCGCTCTGCAACACTCACCCCCTAAAAGAGCTGCGTCTTTTTCAAGACGCCTTCTCATGCAGCGCTCGCGCTCGCTGACGGCGAATCGCCCTCACTCCGAGCCGATTGCCTACGGTGACTCTGATGACTCGCCTGGCATCCTCCCGAGGCTGCCCTTCCTGAAAGCGGATGGCGGGATTAGTTTTTCTTTACGTTACAAGAAAAGCTACCCTGCCTCTGCACGCGTCACTTACCGGCGAAGGAGAAAAGAGTGTTTTTAGTCCCGCCGTTGGCCGGTCTAACCTCTTTTCTCTCACATTTCTCAGCTCCCTGTGGGTGGCTGGAAATATTATTGCAGCAGAGTGAGTCTGTGTTACACACTTGCCTGCCAGCAAACGCCGAAGAATACATGTTGACGCCGCCTAAAAAGCCTATATCCCACTGTGGCTCAGTGGTGAAATTATAGGTTTTCCGCACGGACGACCGCGGTTCGAATCCCGGTCTCGCGGCATTTATATTTATGCCGCCAATGCTTCCCTCTGTCAGGTCCCCTGAAGGCGACTGCAGAGATGCATTTTGCAGTCAGCAAGCGCGTAGTACCCGCTTGCCTGCAACCAAACACCGTTTCTACGGTTCCCGTGCGTCACTGGCGAAATGAGAATGGAGTGCTTTCAGCCCCGCTGAAGCTGGGCGATGTCCACTCTTCTCTCATTCTAGCATATTTCAGGTGTCTGAAAATGTTAGTATTGCTTGTTGTGCTTTCTCGCATGCCTGCAAGCAAACGCCAGTGTGGATAATACTCGCGCTGTCTTTGTCTATGTATCCCCACTGTGGTCCAGTGGTAGATTCTTAGACTTAGACGCGGGGGACCCGAGTTCGAATCCCAGGTCTGCCGGCAGAAACATTTATGCCGCCGAATGCAAATCACTCTGTCTGTTCCCCGAGAGGCAACTGCAGACGTGTTTTTTTTGCAGCCCATGAGCACGTGTTACATGGCCGGACTTCTACCGAAGTCCCGCACGGGGCCCGTGCTCAAATATTCGACCCGGGTTGATCACGCGCGCAACATAGTGAACGTGCCCACTGCCTAGTGCCCACAGACACTATGTTCTGCACGCCTTGTGGTTTCTGTAAGACGAAACCTGTGTGCATTAATTCTGCTCAGGCAGACAGTGCACTCGCTGCAGTAACTGTGCCCGCTCTCCCGCGCCCACACTTACTCGCGGCCATTTTATGTCCTACGGGACTCGCCCAGCCCTCCTCTGCTCGGTTAAACACCGCAGCGGGGTCGAGCGCAGGCGTTCTGTCCGCTGTGATCAGCGCGCTTCCCCCGCGACAGAACGCGCTTCAAAGTCCCGGCCACGGCCGATGATGCTATAAATGTAGTGTCGATGCCCACTCCTCTGTGCCCATCCCTACATACAAGCACAGCCCTGCACACAGGGCCCGCGCACATAAAATCGACTCAGGTCGATCGCGCTCCAAACATAGTAAAAGTGCCCACTTCCCAGTGCCCACGAACACTATGTCTGGCCATTTTATGTCCTACGAGACTCGCCCAGCCCTCCTCTGCTCGGTTAAACACCGCAGCGGGGTCGAGCGCAGGCGTTCTGTCCGCTGTGATCAGCGCGCTTCCAAAAAAAAAAAAAAAAAAAAATTCAAAAGTCCCGGCCACGGCCGATGGTGCTATAAATGTAGTGTTGATGCCCACTCCTTTGTGCCCATCCCTACACAAAAGCACAGCCCTGCACACAGGGCCCGCGCTCATAAGATCGACTCAGATCGGTCACGCTCCAGACATAGTCAAAGTGCCCACTTCCCAGTGCCCACAAACACTATGTCTGGCAGATCACAGACTCCCTGTTAAAACGGGATCTGTGCGCGCCCGCTCTGCTCAAGCAGACAGCGTGGCCAAAGCAGTAAACGTGCCCGGTCCCCGCCCACGTTCACTTGCAGGCTGCATGAGTCCCATGAGACCTTCTCAGACCTCCCTCACTCAGTTAAGCACTGTAGCGGGGTAGAGGATGAGCGTTCTGCCCGCTGTAATATGCGCGCTCCCCGCCTCAAATGTCACAGGCGTAACGCCTTTGTTATCGCACCCCGAAGCGCCGCTGTCGCACGGCGAACAGAGCGCACTTCGCATCCAGCCCCTAGCCGGCCATGCAGACGCATGGGCCGCGCTTCCAGGGGTTTCGGACTGGGTGCTAGACATTATAAAGAGAGGCTTCTCGCTACAGTTTTGCCGACGCCCTCCCCGCTTCACAGCGCGCGTCGAAACTACGGTTAATTCAGAAGTAGCACACCTACTTCGTGCCGAAATATCAAAACTGTTGAGCAATGGGGCGATACAGCATGTATCCCAAGCTCAAAGCGAAGGGGGCCTATACAGCAGATACTTTCTAGTCCCCAAAAAGGATAGTGGTATCAGACCCATACTGGATCTAAGACGACTAAACAGAGCTTTTAGTGAAACGCAGTTTCAAAATGCTCACGACCAGCAAAATCCTCGCGCATATTCGCCGAGAAGACTGGTTTATGTCGATAGATCTGAAGGACGCGTATTTTCAAATACAGATAGCGTCACGTCACAGGCGATTCTTGAGATTCGCCTTCGAGGGTCGGGCGTACCAGTATACAGTCCTGCCATTCGGCTTGTCCCTGGCACTTCGTACGTTTACGGGATGCATGGACGCAGCGCTCGCTCCTCTCAGACTCAGAGGCATGCGAATGCTGAATTATTTGGACGACTGGCTGATCATAGCTCAATCACGATCACAGCTCGTGGAGCACAGAACCATGTTACTCGATCACCTCGAGAATCTTGGTATCATGATCAATTGGACGAAGAGCTCCCTGAACCCCAGTCAAACGATCTCGTTTCTGGGTATCGTTCTGGACTCGCAGTCCATGACGGCGCGGCTGTCACCACAACGCGCGCTACACATTCAGCACGCAGCGAGGTCTTTCCGCTGCGGTGCGATTACCACGCTCAAAAAGTTTCAGAGGATGCTGGGTCTCATGGCCTCAACATCGACAGTTCTCCAGTTGGGCTTGCTTCGCATGCGCCCTCTGCAGTTCTGGCTGAAAGCACGAGTGCCGCGCAGAGCGTGGACGCTCGGCCGATTACGCCTCAGAGTCGATCAGGACTGCGTGTCAGCCCTAAGACCGTGGGCGGCGAGCGATTGGTACCGTTCAGGCGTAAGCCTGGGGACTTCCTTGAGGGTGAAGAATGGTGTCTACGGACGCATCCACCTCGGGATGGGGGGCGCTGCTCGAGGGCAGACCGTTCTTTGGCCAGTGGTCAGAACGAGAGAAGCTCCATCACATCAACTGCTTAGAAATGCTAGCAGTTCACAACGCGCTGACGCGCTTTTGTCCCCAAATCAAGGACCAGCATGTCGTAGTCCGCTCGGACAACACGGCCATGGTGTCCTACATAAATCGCCGGGGCGGTCTCAGATCCAATATTCTGTACAGGCTGGCCAAGCGCCTCCTGACATGGGCTCAGCGCAACTTGCGCTCGCTGAGAGCAGTGCATGTGCCTGGGACCCACAATCTGGGTCCAGACAGACTGTCCAGGGACAACGTTCCCACGGGCGAATGGTCTCCACACCCACAAACAGTCCAGCTGTTGTGGCAGAGATTCGGCAGGGCGGAGGTGGACCTATTCGCGTCCCCAGAAAACGCTCATTGCCCCGTGTTCCTTTCAAAGAACGACAGCGCGCTGTCCCACACGTGGCCGCGCTGCCCGCTATACGCGTTTCCCCCAGTCTCCCTCCTACCTCAGGTATTAGAGCGAGTCAGGGAAGTGAAATGCCCAGTACTGCTTGTAGCACCGTTCTGGGACAACCAAACCTGGTTTCCAGTCCTGATGCAGTTAGCAGACTTCGCTCCGTGGCCGGTGCCATTGAGGAAAGATCTCCTCTCGCAGGCCAGGGGCTCGATTTGGCACCCACATCCGGAGTTGTGGTCCCTTCATGCATGGGCGCTCAACGGATATCCGTTGATCTCACAGAAGGAGTGCTGAATACCATCACTCAGGCTAGAGCACCGTCGACCAGGCGGCTTTATGCCTCGAAGTGGTCGGTTTTCTCCGGCTGGTGTGCAGCTCGAGACCTATCACCCCTCGATTCAGCCATGAAAGGTGCCCCCTTTGAGCCTATCCAATCTGTCAGCCTCAAACATCTGTCGTTCAAAACAGTGTTTTTGATGGCCCTCGCTTCGGTGAAGCGCATAGGCGATCTGCACGCGCTCTCTGTGAGCCCAGCGTGCCTAGAGTTTGGGCCTAATGACTCCAGGGTCATACTCAAACCTAGACACGGTTACGTGCCAAAACCCCTCAACACACCGTTTAGGGCTCAGGTTATCTCCCTGTCTGCCCTACCGGGATCGAGTGAGGAAGGGGACTCGAGCTGTCTTTGCCCCGTTAGGGCTTTAAGAGCTTACGTGTCCCGCTCTGCTGTCTTCAGACAGACTGAGCAGCTCTTTGTCTCGTTCAGTGGACGTTCCAAGGGAACAGCTGTTTCGAAACAGAGCCTATCCAGATGGGTAGTTGACGCCATAGCGCTGGTTTACACCGCCAAGGGCCTTCAGTGCCCATTGGGCGTGAGAGCGCACTCCACGAGAGGCGTCGCCTCATCGTGGGCCTGGTCTGGCGGGATTTCCTTACAGGAAATATGTACGGCGGCAGGCTGGGCCTCGCCGTCTACATTCATAAGGTTTTACAACCTAGAGGTTCCCGCCTTGCAGGCCAAGCTGCTTTCGGTATAGTCGAATCAGCTGTCTAGCCAAGGCACGGATTTCGCAGGCGCACAGCGCCCCGAAAATTCTGGGCAGAATTGTGTAAGACCCACATTTCCCACATTAGCCAGGCCCCCCTGCCTATGTGATGTTGTATCGCGTCTAAGGGCGCATCCATTTGGGCGAAATTGTGTAAGACCCACATTTCCCACATTAGCCAGGCCTTCCCCTGCCTATGTGACGTTATATCGCGTCTGAGGACGCAACCTTTAAGGGCGGATGTCCCCCCCTTTTTTATCTCCAGACTCTCTGAGTCTACCTGGTGATTATGCACTGTATATCTGGACTGGCTTCCAGTGATCGGTGTCTTATCCCAGCACGCACGGCGTCTTACATGTGGTTCCCGTAGCGTTTTTCAAACGCAGTACGAGAGAACTCTCGTAAGAGAACGTACTCGGTTACTAACGTAACCTCGGTTCTCTCTAGAAGAGGGAACGAGTACTGCGTTCCCTGCCGTGCGTATGGTTCGCTCTGGTTCGCTTCGGCGATGAAAACCAGTTGAATCAGCCTACTCGAGCTCCTTTTATAGGGGACTGCCACACCCGTTTCGGCGGGATGTGGCGAGGAGCGCGCGAAGCGCTCTCATTGGCCTGATGTTGCATCAGCCCTCGCTCGATAGGCTAATGCAGTTGCCGCAGAACAGCCAATGAGCGAGCGAGCCGTCTCGCCATAGCTGTTCACTGCTGCAATGCGTTTTACATTTATGAAAATTAAGGATAATTTTGCTTCAGTATTTCGTGAAAAGAGACCCTTTCCCGTAGCGTTTTTCAAACGCAGTACTCGTTCCCTCTTCTAGAGAGAACCGAGGTTACGTTAGTAACCGAGTACGTTTTGGTTTTCTCGAGCTGATATGGGGGGCGTTCACAGGATTGTGCGGATTACCTCAGCCATTTGTTTGAATAGCGCACGCTCTCCGTGGGCGGAGTCACATTACATTTGAATTAGCTCTAATGAGGTCGACTGGAATCGCTCTCTTTAAATACAGATTTCACAAGATGAGAGTATTCGCTGAGTTGCAGTTCATTTTCGGACGCGTTTCAGAATGGACTACACGGACAGAGAGAAGTCAGAACTCGCTTCGTGTTTATTTTTCTTTATTTGGCAAAAAACACAACACTTTGTTTTTATTGTGAGTATACACAAAAATAATACACATTTAACAGAATCGATTGATGTATGAAACTCCTATGGAAAATCAAAGTCAACAGAGTATTTATGAGTTTTTTTTACACTGATAAAAAAAAAGCGAGCTGGTATTGCCGGTGTGATGAACAATCGGGTCCGGCTGAAGAAATGGGTCCGGGCTGAGGACCCCATTAGTATGCCAGTAGTATGCCTGATCTAAATCTGTTCTCGCGATAACTTGTAGCTAACGTGAGCTGTTTTAGTGTTATTATGTGGTAGCTTTATGTAGAATGCTAAATCCCGCTGCTATATGCAAGGTAAGATTGAATTAAATTTTATATTGTATATGTAAAGCGTGTATATTCTATAGCTAATATTTAAAATCTCAAGTTGCGTCAATAGCAGGAGAAAGACCGCGAAATTTAAAAATACTACTGTTATTGTGTCACGAAATGTAGTTTTAAGAGTTTTTCAGTCGATAATGTAGTTGTTTAAAGCTCAAATATGTTGTTTGTTTATACAGATAGCGCCTATTTAAAAATTTGATCTGACGTTTTCGGAGATGTGAGATCCAAGGGATCACCGTTTGCTCAGCGCTCATGTATCCCGCTTGGAACAGCCTTACCTCGGCTAGAGCTGCTGCTGCTCTCTAGTCTAGTGGAGTGGTTAAACATGAGATATAATTCGTCTTGTGGGACGATCTTTGAAATCATTAATCTATATTTTGTTCCCTGGCAAATCGTTTTGGCTGAGGGCAAAGTTTTAGTTTCATAACTTTATATAACGTTAAATTATTTAGGCTATTTATCTTTAACGTTGTAGCCTGCTGACTTATGTTTGACTGAATCGTTTAATTACTTTATTTCTTGACTTGTATGGCTACTTATACTTTCATAATTGCTATTATTGATCAATAAAACTGAAATTTAACAAAAAGAGACAGGGTTGTGTCATTTTATTTTATATAGCCTATGTAAGAATATTTTAATATATATATATATATATATATATATATATATATATATATATGATATCACCAACATGGCATGTATTTTTTTCATGTATGGGATGGGAAGTATTTCAGAGTATCACTGACAAAGGCTCAAAAGAGTCCATGACTTTCTAAAAGATCTTTTAAATACAGATTGTTTGTGTTTTTGTTTTACTTTTAGGACTGGAGAACATCTGGTAATGAGATGTCACTTTTTTCTGTTTGTTAAATGCTTAGTTACGGTTGGGATCTCTGCAAAGGAATACCTTCTCACAACATAGCGACACTTTTTAGTTAACTT
Source organism: Abramis brama (assembly GCF_963993115.1). NCBI lineage: Eukaryota > Metazoa > Chordata > Actinopteri > Cypriniformes > Leuciscidae > Abramis > Abramis brama. The sequence continues at coordinate 68,098 of NW_028156036.1, read as the reverse complement.
AATGAATTACTAACGTAATGATAGCAGTAACACCAAAACGTACTTTGCAAGATTAATCGCTGTTTTATATGGATTAACCCTTTCATGCATAGTGGTCACTACAGTGGACAGCTATTAAAAAAAAAAATTCTTAAATTTGCACGGGTTTTGATGGCATAGTTGCACATCATCCTCTTCAGTGGACCCACCCTGGTGCATCATCCTATATATTTAAACCAAGTGGCAAGCCGTTGTGCTTCGATTTTTTTCCCCCTCCAAACCAAGATGGCAAATGGTCAGTCAGAAATGCCAAGTTGCTCCGGAATATCCACCCATTCCTTCTATCCTAGGAGACTCTTGTAGGTAAAAAAAAATATTGCAGCATCAAGCAATATCTAATGAGTCCTATCAAAGTTGGGTCATTATACGTAAACGTGCCATTTTGTGTCCCTTAGAAAAAAAAGCTCTGTAAATCTTAATAAACCATAAAACAAATAAAATATTTTATAATTTAGTTTCCATAATATGTCTAATAATATAAGAATAAATTAATTTCTGTTTCTTTTGTTTTTAAAGGATTTTAATCACATTTTTGTGCACAGCATCTTGCAGAAATGTTGAAAATGGCATGTCCCTCAGTATGATTTTTCTACTTCTCCTTGCATCATCTGCCTTTCATGAAGTTGATGGTAGAAGACAAGTGTTCTCTTCTTTTCTTTGAGTTCATGTAATATCTGAAAGACAGGGACACGCTCATTGTGTCAGCCCTGTTACCAGAAAAGCATACGTTAAAAAGTTATTTGTACATATTTAAAAAGGGATCTCCATATCTCAGCTCAGGGGAGGTGTAGAGAGCCAGGACTTGCACTCATCTCTACGCCTCATCGCCCTCTATCAGAATCCAAGGTTTCAAGAAGATCCGAGAAACTTTATTTTTCGACCCAAAAAAACTATAAGGCCTTAGGATGGTTCCACAAAAGAATTGACTGCACATACAACATGAATTTACTTCAAACTAAAGATCTGACTTTACATACAGCAAAAGACACTGCATCTATTTGTGTCTCATTAGCTCTCAAAAAACTTTAACCTTACAGTTCATTAAATATTTTAACACAGCTAACTCAACATTAATTGTTTTTAAATCTCCACAATGTATAGCCAGAGGACTATCACAAAAGTGTTTAGGAAAGTAAATACATACTAGAGTATGTTTGTTTAAAGCTGCTTTGTATTGTTGTGTATTTTAAAAAGCTCTATAAATGTCCTAAAACGATGTGCATTTTGCTTGTAGTTTTGTGTTAATAAAAATGTAATATATTACATCTCATAATTCAGTTGAATTCATTATGTATTGTATTGTGTAATTTAATTACATTTTTATATAAGTTTTGGTTCTCTCATTTTATTACATTAAATGTTATTGTGTTGTATGATGTTCTGTATTAAGAATTAATTCTGACATAAATCATATGCATTAGTACACAAATGACATGCTTGAAATAAAAAAGCATTTTATGCCCCATTGCTTAATAACAAATAACTTTGTCACAAAACATACTTTAAAAATGTTATTTCTTTCAAATAAAACATTATTATATGAATTAAGGGGTTTGATTAATCACATTAAAAATTGTGATTCCATAATTTTATTATACTGTTCTTTAGTCAAGGCTAGATTTAATATTTATACCCACAAAACATAGCTAGCATTCTGTAATTTATTTAAATGTCTAAACTGGTAATACGAAAAATAGTAATATACACAAATAAGCATTATTTTAAGAATATTTTAATAAATAAAAGTGTACAAAATAATTACATAATTATAATTATAATAATTATAATTGCATTACGAATGGCTGTGAATATGGTAAGGCAGTATCAGTGCAGTATAAGCTCAGGAAAAGCTCATAGCACGAATCACGATCATCGGATAACGTTAGCTGTATGCTATGCTATTATCTAAGCTAACTAAAAAACACTACCAACGAGAAATGTTTAATTTCACAATCTATAGCTTCGGTTAAATACTAGTATATGAAACGTATACTTTAGAATACATTAAATACATTAATGATTCGTTATAACGTAGTACAAACGTCTTCTATAATAAAGTGATTTTGTATGATTTGTAACCAGGCACTAAAGCGATTACCCATAAAACGGGCTTTGAGCCAATCGGATTGCTTGGGTCCTCAGCCCGGACCCATTTCTTCAGCCGGACCCGATTATTCACCACACCGGCGATACCGTCGACCTCAGGGGGTTAACTACCTGAACTTGTTTAATGTTTTACAGAAAGAGTGATTTATTCGACAAATTGGTTTAGACTATTGAGAATTTGGTTCAGAGAATGGGGTTTAGTGTTTTAGCAGTGTACAGTGTAATCTCAAAACAAATTTCATATTTTTCCATCATTGTCTTTTGATGAACGGAAACATGTTCTATCATAGTAGCTCAAAATTGATCAGAAATGACTACTCTGCTTTGCTCTTTGCAATTTTATTTTTTGTTTTTCCTCTTCTTATACCCCTATTTTTACAGTAGCCTACTGTACTGTGTCTGTGATACTGTAATTCTTGTTCTTTGTTGATATGCACCTGCAACCAGTCAAAATCTATTGAGCAGTCAGTAACAAATGGAAAGCACAATGTTCAGGGCCATCCAATTTGTTCATTGTACAGTATACAGCCTACAATGCACTGTACTACAGTATACAATACTAAAAGGGACAAAAATCAAAGGAGTAAAGATGTGATCAGTGTGCTTCTTCTTGTCTTTGGGCTGGGTCAGGCCAGGCCAGAGCACTTCGTCGACATCACAAGCAATATTGTCCCTCCTCCTTTCTTGCCCTCCTCCCCCTCTTCCTCTTTCTGTTTACCAGTATGGATGACCTGTGCATTAGAGTGCAGAATGTGTTTTGAGAATGAGAATGTGTTTAGAGTTTTGCTGAAACTGCAAATTTGTTTTACCATGTGAAATGGTTTAAGGTATTGACAGCAGACTTGCACAATTAGCTAAATGACTTCAGGCAACTGAGAACTTTGTTCAGCCAATCGGTTTTAGTGTTTTAGCAATTAAGAAAAACTATAAGCAAATATGGGACAATGTGGTATTCCACCATTCCTGTGCAGTCACAGCCTGGTTTGACTGTCACAGTGCGAAAAGGACCCAAAAGCGAAAGCTGGTTGCAGAGGTTTATTGAGGATCAGATAAATGTCAAAAATAGGCTGTCTGCTTTCTGGTTTCTCTCTTTTGTGAAATCACTTCTCAAAGATCTTTGATGCCAGAAATATTACACTTTACAAAGCCGAGCATCCTCTGCAGAAGATTGCTCCAGATTTTTGCTCAGCTCACACATATATACCATACAACCTTTTCCAAAAATGGCAACACACCCTATAGATATTTTTGGGTAAAGGTCTTTACCATGTGACTTCTCAGAATAGAATTTTCTGCTGGAGGCAACATTCCATGCCTTTCTTCAGGCTTCCAAAAGTCAAACCAAAGTCATACACAGAGGAAATAATAGTGTACAAATATGTAGCTAAATTACTTACTTTCTAAATAATAAAATCTTCTACACCGACCGTAGGCGGATGCAGAACAGGACAATGAAACTGAAAAGGACCAGGCTGCAACCAGCAGGGTGAAAGGCACAGGTAGCTGCTGTCAGGAATTGCATACAGGAGATGATGAGCACTGACTCCACAAATTTCGCACATGCGACACAATTTCTAGTGAAGCCCCGTATTGGGGTGTGTATTGGTTTCCCAGAGTCACGTGATCGACGACAAATGAAGCCTCGCTTTCTGTCCAATCACGTGAGCGTTTCACTTTGGGTGTCAGAAGGCTCGAACCCCAAATTATTTAACGAGTCCTTGTTGGCTCAGTCTGGATGATGGGTTTGTGAGGAGAGTGCTGTACTTTGAAAGTTACAGTTTTGCCTATTGCTTACACACGTTTTGCTAAATTTGGCTCATTGTGTCAAAACTCTACACACAAGCAAATAAGACAAAACACTGGGAAATAAAACATTCACATCTATGTCAAATTGAAACTCTGCTATCAAAACCTAACAATCCTTTGTCAAAATGTCACTCTGATGACAAAATGATATCCACTTGCATCATATGAATACACTTTCAGATCAGCAGCAACACACTAGTCTACTTTATATAAAAAACTGCAGTCTTTTGTTTTCAATGTTTTTATTCAGTTCCACAGAGGGCATGTTTTAACAACAACCAAAAAATGAAATACTGTTTTCAAAATCATTACATTAGTATATTTTACAGTACAGTAAATTCAGTTAAATCAAAAATAAAAACAAACAATACACTACTGTAAACACAGAAAAACACAATTGTGCGTAAGTGGGCTTATGGATCCTGCCGTCTGTTGGGGTCTGGCCACAGGATCTCATCAACATCACAAGCAATGTCTTCTCTCGCTAAGCATCGGGGAATATTTCCCCCTTGTGTGCCGAATCCATCCCTGGATTGACCTCACCTCAATGTCTCCGCAGGCCTGTTCCATTGCCTGCAGAAGAGGCATACGGGCATGTGGTTGGCGGTCATATACGCGCCATCTCCAAGCGGAAAAAAATTCCTCTATAGGATTTAGAAATGGCGAGTAAGGGGGCAAGTACAGAACTTCAAATTGATCATGGTTGGTGAACCAGTTCTGGACCAGAGCAGCCCGATGGAAACTAACATTATCCCAGACAACAACAAACCTGGGCTGCTCTGGTCCATCCTGTACAACTGCATCATGAAGTGTATCTAGAAATGTGATTATGTGTTGCGCATTATAGGGACCCAGTTTGGCATGATGGTGCAGTAGCCCTCGAAGACTTATGGCAGCACACAGTGTGATGTTTCCCCCGCACTGCCCCGGGACATGCAAAATTGCCCTTTGGCCAATTATATTACGTCCCCGTCGTCTGTTTTTGCTAAGGTTGAATCCAGCCTCGTCAATGTAAATACATTCATGCGGCTGTGCAGCTCCATCCATGTCCAAGATTCTCTGTAACAAAAAATACATATTGTGGACTATACACTTACACTACACATACAGAACCGACCCATCCCGCCACAAAGGTACCATAGCTTTCTGAATGTATCTATGTGGTACTAATCCAGTGGTACATATTCATCTGTTACTGGACTGCACCCATTCTTTATTGTAAATGTAAAGGACTGAAACACTTACCTGTACATATTCATGTCGAAGTTCTTTGACCCTGACACTGTTCCTCTCAAATGGGACCCTGTACAGTTGCTTCATGGTCATGTTGTGCTTTACCAAGATCCGTCTGATAGTTGTGATGCTTACTCGATTTATGTTGTTGAATACTTGCCTATCTGCAAGTATTTGTTGCTGTAGCTGGTGGAGACGGATTGCATTGTTTGCTCTGACTAGGTTCAGTATGGCAAGTTCCTGCTGTTGGGTGAACAGGCGATGGCGTCCACCCCCAGTAGGTCTTCTAGCCATTCTGTAGAAAAATGCAACCACAAATTGTTCTCGTCTGCTTCTTTTTTACAGTACTGTGTATACTGAATTTTACTGTATTTACCATACACAGTACTGAAACATCTCAACACGTTATCACGGTATGTTTCACGAAACTACCACTTTTGTTGAAAAAGGAGCATTAGCCACCCTGGAATACAATACATGTGATACAGTAATGTGATATGGTACAGTACTGTAAATACTCTAGATACAGTCTGAGTAGAGTAGAGAGTTGAAGACATACCTGTTTTCCAGTCGGAATGTCCTTATTATGGATGAAACTGTGAAGCGGCTTAGATTAGGATGGACTCTCTGCCCAGCTTCCCTCATAGTCAGGCCATGGTTTATGACATGGTCCACCAAAGTTGCCCTTATGTCATCCGAAATAATGGTCCTTGCGTGGCCTCTTTGACCACGTCCTCCTCTCTCTCTCTCTCTCTCTCTCTCTCTCTCTCTCTCTCTCTCTCTCTCTCTCTCTCTCTCTCTCTCTCTCTCTCTCTCTCTCTCTCTCTCTCTCTCTCTCTCTCTCTCTCTGTCCTCCTCTCTGCCTCTGCCTCTGCCTCTAGCTCTCCCTGCCTCCATGCTTGCAAAGTTCTCAAAATGGCTTAACTGGGGCCTTTTTGTAGCTGGCTGATTGGTGTTCAGTTTTGTAAGTTAGTGTTTTCAGGTGTGTGTCTATGTCTTTTTAATTAACCAATGTGTGTTGTATTTTGAATAGATGTGTTTTCCCAATGGTACCCTGAGATTTCATTTTTGAACTAAGTGTCTTATGTATGAAATAGTGTGTAGTGTCTAGGAGCAAGTGTGTTGCAGAAAGGAGCAAGTGTGTTACAGAATTGCAACTAAAGTGTAAAGCAGCACTTTTGTTTAAGGTATGGTTACACTTTGTTTAAGGTATAGTAACAACAACTTCAAGTTATGTTACTTTGGTTTAAGCATGTGTCTATAGTGTTCAAGCAACGGGCAAAAACTGTAATCAATACATTACATTTAAATAACCAAAATTGATTTGTCACTACTTAGGCTATTCTTTTTTGTTGTTGTTGTGTCTTTTTGTTTTTTGTAAAATCTTTGCACTTTTGGTGTTTTTTAGGTAACTTGGTGTTGGTATTTGGGGTTAGGGTGTGATTAGGGGATAGGGGATAGGGTGTTGGTGTTTGGTGAAGGGGTTTGTATTTAGATCAATGGCAACAGCCAAAAAAGGAAGACTTCCCCTATCTGGGAATATTTTGAGCTTATAACTTCCTATGTATGTATGTATGCATTTCTTATATATATATTTTTTTTTTTTATTATTATTTTTTTTATTAATTTTTAATTTTAATTTAACTTATTTTATTGTTGTAGCCTATGTAATTTATTACTTTCATATAACTTTTTTTCAGAAGGTGAGATGCTTGGTGTGTGACAAAGCTTGTGTATGGAAACAGCACATCATCCAGGCATTTCAGAGCTTTACATGAGACTGCACAGCCCCAGAACAATCATAAAAGCACACAAAGTAGGACTGTTGCTTCATGATTTTTATTCATAAGCAAATGGTTGATGAGGCATTGGTCAACATGGTTATAAAAGACTCGCAGCCATTTACAGTGGTTGAGGATGAGGGTTTCAGGGGCCTCATCCATGCCCTTGATCCATATAATCCCAACCAGACAGGTGAGTTTAGCAGAGGTCAATTTGTATAACCTATATAATATATCTGTATCTATAATAATATAATTTCAATGTTTTGTGAACTCAAAAAGGCTTTAAAGAAAATGGTGGCATCAAAATATGAAGAAGCAAAGAGGAAGGCCAAGGCTAACAACTGCTGTGTCTCTAACATCGGAAATGTGGACTTCTATCATATGCATATCTTGCAATAACCTGCCATTACATTGATGACAGTTATAAGCTGAATACAGTGTTGTTGGATGTTGAGAAGTTCCCAAACAGGCACACAGCGGAAAATATGGCCCTGGTGAAAAAGAATGTCATGATGGAGTGGGCAATCAAGGACAAAGTGAAGTGTCTTGTCAGAGATGCAGCAGATAACATGATTGCTTGTGCAAGAATTCTGCAAGTGAGACATTCAGTTTGCATTGCACATGCATTTAACACCATGGTTAAAAAGTCTTTTGATCAGGTATCAGCTCTGTGTGACATTCGGAACAAAGCAAAAAAAGTGGTCACCTATTTTAGAAGCAGCACCTGTGCCAAAGAAATGTTGACCCAGATGCAGCAAGAGATGAACAGACTCTAGACCAGTTCTCCCATATGGAAAAGGTTTGCTAAAAACTCCTGTGATTCTTATATGTTCCAACAGAATATTGTAAGGGACATATATGCTGCAAAAACCACCTATATAAATTGTATAATATTAGTGTATTTTTAATCATATTATGTCATATATGTCCTACATACAACTGAAGCCATATAGATTTTCATGATGTAAAAACATAGGAAAATAATGCTAATTTAATATGAATGTCCAACATGGATGTGTATAAAACAGTGCAGTTTACTAATCAGTATAAGGCTGTACTTCACTCATGCTTGTTCTTATCTTGTCCTAAGTCAAGCCCTATGCCTGTAGTCAATCATGGTTACTGTATATAGGCCTACTGTATAATCAGCCTTAGATGAAACACAACATTTAAACTACACTAACAAGCACACATTTATTAGAGTGTGTTCTACAAGATACAGTTGCATATTTCACATATAAATAGTTTTCATTTTAAATCCTGCATCACCAGATTTCATTTTCATTTGTGAAAATTTCTCTAAACATTATCACAGTATGCCTACTATGGTATACAACATGCAGTTCTATTCTTAACATATAACTTTCCTAAATGTCGAAGTGATTCTTATGGGTAAAATAAAAAATAAATTCTAAAAAAAATAATTCAGTGGCTTAGTAAATATCACAGCAATAATTAACTTTATTCACTTAATAAAATCTCTGAATATCATTTACTTGATATTTTGAGTTGAACATACCGAAATAGGCTAATTGACTAAAACTCCAACAATTAATTTTGTCTGAAATTTACAGTTATATTTAAGTTTGAAGTTTTTCACTAAAATAATTTAGTATTTGACTAACCAATAATTTATTTAAAATACACTGAGCTAATATATTTGTGAAATTTCCATCACCATATTTGAGAATGGATAATTAAAATGATCTGTTTCAAGAACCACAAATATTACTTAAATAAAATCAATATTATTAATATTTAACACGCATAAGAAATTAAGTTTACTCAATTAAAACAATGCGCGCACCTCCCCCTCCCCCCTCCACTCTGACGTGACCAGACGACAGCTCAACGGTTGAGTGAGCGCGCTGTTTGAATTCTCTTCAGTCTCCAGTTGAGTTCTCCTCTTCTCTTCTCAGCGGGGCAGAATTGGTGCATTCCCTCTGTGAAATTCAGGTGTGTGCATGTTTTATTTGATCTGTATAATCATTAATGTGCTTTAAATCATTTTATTTAATGCGAAAGAACATACAGAGATGCAATGTTACTCACCGAGTGTCGGCTCGCGTCTGCCTTTTCGCATGATTGTAACGCCTTGCATAAACACACGACTATATTCCTAAAGATAATGAATATAACTAATTTGGATGATAAAATGTCCTCAGAACTGTGCACTGTTTGTTTATTGGCAGGTGATGGAGTCAGTCGCGTCGCAGCATATTTCGGCTGTGAGTGACGCAGGACGGCGGTGTTAGAAGTTAGAAGTTTCCCCGCAGAGGCGAGTCCGTCTCCGGGATGGGAACCAGCGCTGATCCGGTGGATACTGGATAACAGACCGGTTGATTACACTTGAATTACTTGAATGTTTAGGCCTAAATGTTTAATTTTTACTTCGAAAATGTTTCTTACATGAGTTTAAATATTGTATACGTGTTAAAAAGATTATAAAATATGCTGTATTGCTGTAGGCTACTCATTGACAATAAAGGCCAATGTCATGTAGTTATACCGGTGGTTGTATGGAATATTTTTTACAAAGGTTTAGAGGAAATAAAAAAGTTAATATTACTGGCATATAAACACAGTTAATATTACTCATAAATATTTGTTTTTAAATGTTCTCCCCAAATTATTTCTACTCAATTTTATTTGTTAATGTACCAAATGCAGTTACTCAGATCTATTTAATTAGTTTTACTTACATTTACTCAGTTAATACAGTGTATGTAATTTATTTCACTGCTTAAAAATCTAATCAATATTCTAAGTGTAAAAATGTTTCACCAAAAAAAATTTAGTAAATAATATTAAAAGTTTTTTGAGTGCATCACCACCAGAGTTCATATACAAAAGCATATTCCAGCCAATTTTCAACATTTTAATCACTGATCTAGAAACATATTTGACTCAACTTTGTTCATTTGCAATAATATGTTATGATTTGTTCACAAACAACAGGCCCAGACAGTTAACAATTAATGTAAATGCACGGTCTTACAATGTCATTGCTTTATAACTGCTCTTTCAAATCCTGTAGGAAAATTAACAGTCTTCATAAAGGTCAGTGATATTCTGACAGCTAGTAATCCTCGAACCGGCTTCTGCACTGTGTACAATTTAAAGGGATACTCCACTTTAAAATGAAAATTCTGTCATCATATATTCACCCTCATGTTGTTTCAATCCTGTATGAATTTCTTCTGCTGAACAGAAAGGAAGATATTTAGAAGAATATCAGTAACCAGACAGTTTCTGGTCTCATTGACTTCCATAGTAGGAAAAAAAGTCAATGAGACCAGAAACTGTCTGGTTACTGATATTCTTCTAAATATCTTCCTTTCTGTTCAGCAGAAGAAATAAATTCATAAAGGATTGAAACAACATGAGGGTGAATATATGATGACAGAATTTTCATTTTAAAGTGGAGTATCCCTTTAAAAATTTGCCAACTGCATATAAGTGAATCAGATGTTGGTCATCAAAACATGAAATCTGTATGAAACACATAAACAAATGACACAAAATGTGTATAAATTCTATATGACTTTAATTTGACTAGCATATGATTCAATGTGAGAACTTTAAATGATTTATATATGGATTTTATATGAGTTTTATATATTTCTACTAATACCATACACATTTGCATACTTTTGTCATGTAAAACTCATATAAGTCTTTTAACAGTATTCATATATAACGCAAAAATCCCCTACAAGTTGTATGTGTGCTATTTAGTATGAAAGTGGCCATAATCGGTCTGATTTTGTATAGGACATATATTGGCCTTATATGAAACACAGAAGGTAATTCTGGCCGATTTAAGTAAGGAAGATATATGGTTGCTGTATATGAACCATGCAGGTTTTTTTCATATGGGCTTAAACTGTGAATGAAGTGGAAACACGAAACAGCACTTCCCACATGCTTCAACGGCTGCATGACGAAAGGCAAACTGTGGGAGCATCCCTTGCCTCACTTAAAACTGATATAGCTCCAATTCATGCACAGGACTATGAAGCCATACAGCAAATTCTGTATATGTTCTCGCCCCATTTCACCTGGCCACAGTAGAGCTGTCCGAGGAACTACGAGTGTCTGGCTCCAAAGTAATTCCTTTGCTAAAAATGATTCACCATTCATTACAGGTTGAACAAATTAGGTATTTATTTTTATTTATGTAGAATACTCATTAGCAAATTTTGATTTTTTTTATAATTTTTTTGCACAGAGTAAATCATTTTGTATTTCATAGGTTAACCATGGAAATCACAAAGGAATTAACTGAAAACCTCATCAGTCGATCAGCATAATGACCATGGCAACTCTGCCGGACCCAAGGTTTAAAAAGTTGGGTTTCCTTAACCAAACTAAAATGACAGAGACTGTCAAACGGCTAAAAGCAGAATGTGGTAATGTCATCAGGGCCGAAGATGAAAGACCTCAAGTATTTATTTATTATTATTTTATTTTTTATTATTGTATTTTATGAAAATTTTAAGAAACCTGATGAAATATAGACATACTTCAGTGCTCAGTTTGGCCCTCTGACAGTGAGTCTCTTGTGTTTGTTCTAGATGGACCAAAAGATGTTTCTATTGAGGGTCCGAAAGTGGTGGATTTAGGGGTTCCTGTGTCTCTGTCTTGCTCTGCAAATTCTGAACCTTCTGCCTCATTCATCTGGAGGTTTAATGGAACAGACACCAGTGTGACCACACACACTTTCACCATAGAGAAGACTGACTTCACACACAGTGGAGATTACGAATGCACTGCCTCGAATAATGTCACAAAGAGAAGTGCCTCAGATAGACATGCTTTACTAGTTAAAGGTAAGCAGTTAAAATTAACCTGAAATTTGATAACCAATGCTTTAACCTTAATTTACCACTTATACAAAGATACTTTCTATTTTTAAAAATATATATTTTGAAAAAATTATGTACTTCTAATAATTATTTTCTGTTTTATAGAACTTTTAACTGTTCTAGTGTTGTGCTTTGAATAGTCTGTTACTGTTCTTGTGTGTTTGCCACAGTAGGAGGAGGAAGAGGAGGAGGAAGAGGAGGAGAAAGAGAAAGAGGTCCCAGATGGCAATAAACCATTTAAATCATGCTAAATAAGCACTTATGCATCAATGTCAATGGAACTGAATTAAAATTACAATAATAATTAGCGTCTCTTGCACCCTCAGTTATTATTAAAACAGTGTTGAAGTTTTAAACATGATCAAAATCAATGGTAATATTATTCAGTAAAAGTTACAGTGTTGTTGATTCTACAACACTGTTGTTTAATCACTGTTGAAATTAATAAAAATGATATACAGTATAATATATATCAAAGGTATTGTTGTTGAATCAATGCTATAATGTGATGTTGGTTCAACATTATACGTTTGCACCCTCAGTTATTCTGAAACACTGAAATTTGAACAAAATAGCAATAGTAATGTCATTGAATCAATGTTATGATGTGGTGTTGATTTTACATTATGTTTGTTTAAATTTATTGAAAATACATTTGAAATCATATGGAATGTTAACATCAATGTTGTAATCTGATGTACCCAGATTTAATGAAGACACAACATTAAAGTTTAAAATTTGCTACATCAGTTCCTGATCATTACAAAGTTTCTATTACTACAGTAAAACATAAAAACAGAAGTTTTGTCAAAATCATTTAAAATGATAATAATAAAAAAACACCTTTCCAGTAGTCAGGTTCCCTCAGAGGTGATGTTAGCAGATGAGTCGCCCTCTATTAATGATTCTTCTGGACCAATAAGCCTGACATCAGATTTTTTTTTTTTTCTGTGTGTGTGAGAGAGAGAAAGAACAAAGACACTGGATCTAAAATGAGTCTTTCATATTTAGTGGGCACTGAATGAAATTTAGTTAGGACCAAGTTCGCACTTGTAAAATAACAGGAGAGCTTGAGCTTTTGTGTGGCAAAAAGTGGCTAATTAAGGGCTAAAATTACCACAAACACGTGAGTTTGCGTTGATGAATTGTGAACAAATGTTGTTACTTGAATTACGGAGGTCCAGGGCGTTACTGAAGGCCCAAAAAACAATGAAAGAAATGTTTCTTTATGGTCAATGTGTGTGTGCCCCATAGCCTTCAAGATCCCTCCAGGATCCTACACTGAGAGAAAGCTGTAATTTATAAATGCTCATTTAAATCATATCAAAAAGTTTTGTTTATTTTACTCTGTTTTTAAATCTTCATAGTTTTGTAATGATTTGTTTTTTACAGTTTTTTTGGATTGCTTACACACTAAAATTAAAAGTAGTACACTATTAGCAAAACCTTACACTCAAGAAGCAAAACATCAGCCCATATTTGCACAACTAAGCACATTGTCAACCTCACACTTGTTGCAAAACTCTACACACAGTGATTTGCAAAACACTAAACACACTTAACATTACACACAAAAATCTATCATGAAGTCACTTCCTTGCAATACCAAAGCACTGTCAAATTACCGCACCGTCCAACCAATTGGTTCAACACAGTCATCAGGTGTGCAAACACTTGTTTGCTTAATTGTAGCAGGTGTATCAGGTGTATAAGCACTATAAAAAGCAGCAGGTGAGTTCATCGGTCTTCAAGCTCAATGGAAAGAGTCAGAGAAAGAGTAAGACGAGGAGGAAGAGGAGGAAGAGGAGGAAGGGGAGGAAGGGGGGAAGGGGAGGAAGGGGAGGAAGGGGAGGAAGGGGAGGAAGGGGAGTCAACAGAGGAAGAGATGGAGGCCATGCTAGAGGTAGAGGAAGAGGAAGACAAGAGGAAGAGGAAGACAAGAAGGTGCTCAAAGAGGACCGAATCTGACAAATGAGATCCGCGCAACACTGGTTGACCACGTTGTCAACCACGGCCTGACGCTGAGGGAGGCTGGACTACGAGTACAGCCAAATCTAAGCCGATACACAGTGGCAAGTGTGATAAGAACATTTCGACTGGAAAATAGGTATTGTAAAAATATCATCATATCAAAAACATCTGCACGGTTTCAGTAACTGCTTACAGTACTGTATTCTATGCACTATCAGCACTTCTGTTACCTTTTCCTGTGAAATTACTGTACTATTGTACAGGGCCGTGCACAGGGGGGTGGCCCGGTGGCTAGAGCCACTGCCCCTCTGCCCTCATCGACTGAGGTGCCCCTCTTCCCCACCCCCACCGGAGCGGGGAAACGAGCTTTAAACGAGTGAGCGAGCGTGCAGCAGTGTTAGTGTGTATCTGTCAAAATAGTCAGCAAGATGGAGAAGAAACGCAAGGAATGTGCAGAAAAACAGCTTGAAAAAATAGAAACAGGCCCTTGAAGCAGACACTGTAAAATGTGTCAAAATATACACTACTGTTCAAAAGTTTGGGGTCAGTAAGATTTTTTTTATGTTTTTAAAAGAAGTAGCCTATCTTCTGCTCACCAAGGCTGCATTATTTGATAAAAAACAAACAGTAATATTGTGAAATATTATGACAAATTAAAATGACTGTTTTCTATTTTAATATATTTTAAATTGTAATTTATTCCTGTGATCAAAGCTGAATGTTCAGCATCATTACTCCAGTCTTCAGTGTCACATGATCCTTCAGAAATCATTTTAATATGATGATTTGATGCTCAAGAAACATTCATTATTATTATCAATGTTGAAAACAGTTGTGTACAATTTTTTTTTCAAAATTCTTTGAATAGAAAGTTCAAAAGAACAGCATTACTGTATATTCACATAGAAAACAGCTGTTTTAAATTGGAATAATATTTCAGAATATTACTGTTTTTGTTAGCATTTTTAATCAAATAAATGCAGCCTTGGTGAGCAGAAGATACTTATTTTAAAAACATTAAAAATCTTATTGACCCCAAACTTTTGAACGGTAGTGTATGTTTTCTGACCTTCATCAGCTCCTGTGGCAGATGATGATAGTGAGGAGGATCAGGAGAGAGATGAGAGAGTGTAGAGCCTGCGGTAAGCAGAACTACTTTCAAAACACTTAGGCCATGTCATGAGTGTAGGAACCCATAACCGAGTTACAGATCATTTCCACATCTGTATAGTTTTTGTGAACATATTTTTTTTATTTTGTATTACAATACAAATACAATACAGGATTTTCACAAAAAAAAAAAAAAAAAAACAATAAACACCCTCCCTACCCCAACAAGAGAACCATAAAGGTATATTCACACCCAATAGATAATAATAATAATAATAATAATAATAATAATAATAATAAATAATAATAATAATAAAAAATAAATAATAATAAAAAATAAATAAAAATAAAATAAAACAATTATAAAATAAAATAAACAAAAGCCCAAGATCACATTATTGGTATTACCCAAGAGTCTTTCCATTCTGTTCCAGAAAATGAAGGAAGGAGTCCCAGATCTTGTAAAATATGTGCTTTTTTTGTTTGATTGAGTAAGTCAGTCTTTCCATTGCTATACAAGAAGACAATTCTTTGATCCAGAGTGATAAAGATGGACAACAAGTATTTTTCCAGTGTATGGCAATCAGGCGTTTCGCTTGCAATAAACACAGATTTATAAGCTTCTGTTCATGTAATTTCAAAGATAAGGCAGGTGGAAGTAGACCAAGAATACAGATTTTGGGGCAAACAGGGATTTCTTTAGCAATAATTTTGGATAATACACTGATTACTTCTTTCCAAAAGGATTGTAAGTGCTCACATTGCCAGATGCAATGAAATAATGTTCCTTTATGAGTTGTACATTTTCCACAGATATCTGGTATATTTGGATTGAATCTATTCAATTTTTCAGGTGTTATGTATGTTCTCATTAACCAATTATATTGGATCAATTTAAAACGAGTATTTATTGATAATGTTTGTGCTTGGGCACAAGTTTTTTCCCATTCATTTTCAGTGACATCCATTTGGAGATCATCAATCCAAGCCAGTCTTTTATGATTTGTTGAGTCTTTAGAGGCATTAACAAATTGGCTGTATATCATAGAGATTTTACCTTTATCATTGGGATTTTTAACTGCCAATTCTTCTAAAATACTTAAGGGAGGACACTGATATGAATGAATCTTAGATCGTATGAAATTACGGATCTGAAGAAACTTAAAAAAGTGAGACTGGGGGATTTTGTGTCTTTCCCTTAAGATTTCAAAGGACATCAATGTATTCTCTACATAAAGGTCTGCTATTTTCTGTATGCCTTTCTGCCACCACAACTTAAAGCCTGAGTCTGATTTGCCTGGAGTAAACATTGCATTGCCCCAAATAGGGGAAAGTTGAGATAATACAGGTGTCACTCCCAGCTCAGCTTGTGATTCGTGCCATACTGAAATAGTGGTTTTAGCAAATGGGTTAGTTGTATTTTGTTTGAGTCTCCTTACAGAGTCAGAGTATAAATATGTATCAAGACTCAATTCTCCTGCATCTTTTTTTTCAATTTGAACCCATGGAGTATGAGATGGACTAGCAAACCAGAAACATGCGGCTCTCAGTTGGGCTGCCTTAAAATACCATAAAAGATTAGGGAGTTGTAACCCCCCTCTTTCGAATGGAAGGTACAGAAGCGATAAACGAAGCCTGGAGCGTTTCTTGTTCCAAATAAATTTAACAAATGTCTTCTTCATATTTGAAAAAAAGGAAGGAGGAGGAGTTAGGGGAATTGATTGAAACAAATATAGAAATTTAGGGAGTATATTCATTTTAATGGTGTTCACCCTTCCGGTAATGGTGAGAGGGAGAGACATCCATCTATTTAAACTTTCATTTACTTGAGCTATCAAGGGAGTATAGTTGGACGCAATCAGATCCTCCACCCGTGGAGTAATTTTGATTCCTAAATATCTAAATCCATCGATAGAGGTTTTATAAGGATGTTGAATTGTTGGATTCAGCCTTTCTTGATCATTAAGAAAGAGTATAGATGACTTTGATTTGTTAATTTTATATCCCGAAAATATTCCAAAGTCATTAATCAAATTGTTAAGAGTGGGTATCGAATCTTTAAGTTTAGTTAAATAAACAATTATATCGTCTGCAAATAGCGAAATCCGATGTTCTAGGCCTGTAATTTCAATTCCCTTTATACCTGGGCACATTCTAATCGCAATTGCCAGGGGTTCCAGGGCCATCACAAATAACAACGGAGAGAGTGGACAACCTTGACGAGTCCCGCGATATAAATTAAAAGGTTTGGAAGTTAAATTATTTGTAAGGACCTCTGCTGTCGGGCTATGATATAAAATCTTTACCCACTGGCAAAAGTTCTGACCGCATCCAAAACGTCTAAGTACATCAAATAAATAAGACCATTCAACTCTGTCAAATGCTTTTTCTGCATCTAACGATAAGATACATGAGTCTGTTGATCCATTCTTCTCATAAATAATATTAAGTACTCGCCTAATATTATGGAAGGCCTGTCTATTTCGGACAAAGCCATTTTGGTCAATTCCTATTATGAAGGGCAAGTTATCCTCTAGTCGAAGGGCTAAAACCTTGGCTATAACTTTGGCATCGGAATTACATCTGTATAGTTGACGATTACCGCAATTCACTAGAAATTTAATGAGAGGCGTTTGTAAACCATGTTTTCCGCCAAAATAAAAGCTTGATGCAGTTTCCGTCAAAATAAAAGATAATGTGCTTATCTCTTTCAAGTATAGAAATTGGTACAAAACTAATTATGAAAGTTTCCTTTATTGTTTTACAAAATATGGCTATTACTGTCATTTGATTAATATTATAACTATTATTATGTAGTAGGTGTAATGTAAATAGACACTGTAACTAAAAGAGGTTTGAATTTCTTTGTTTAATTTGCACATTGAATATGGGTTGGAGCTTTTAATTTTGAACTCTCAAAGTGCACCAGATTGATGAATTTAACATTAAAATACACAAAACACTGGTATTGCTATGCCAGTGCAGCTTATAGCTTGTTTTAGGATTCATCACTGTATTAATAAATGTAAAATTTTTACTTATTTCATCTGTTAACTCTCACTCGTTCATATACTCACTCATTACATGGCATTAGTGGTTTTAAGGAATTGGAGTTGGTATGCATATATTTAAGGGCGTGCAAAGATGGGTGCTGTTTATGATCATATATTGGCCAGTCTGGGCCAAAATGCCAGGGCCGTTTTTTTTTTTTTTTTTTTTTTGTCCAGCATTGTGTACAACATATCCACGTTCTTAGAATTAGCTGCTTGTCTAATCAAATTATTGTACTCTCGATCAGATCTAATACAAATAACTAAATTTTCTGTTGTTGGCAGTGTGCCAACCCCCCCAAAAAAACAAAATAGTGCCCCTTTTTTGGTTTAGGCCACTGCCCCTTAAAATGTCTGTGCACGGCCCTGCTATTGTATACTGTTTTTTTTGTTTTTTTTCTACATAGGATTGAGGGTCAGGAACGACAAGGGGGAGGCCTCCTATGTTCACAGAACAGCAAGAGAGGGAGATAGTAAACATGGTTTTGGCCAACAATGCTATAACACTCAATCAGCTCCAAGCTAACATTGTCAATAACCACGCCAGTTTCAACGATATCCATCAGGTCTCAACATCAACACTGGCACGCATCCTAAAAAAAAAACATATTCAAATGAAGCAAATTTATCGAGTGCCTTTCGAGCGCAATTCCGAAAGGGTGAAACGACTGCGGCATGATTATGCAGAGGTATGTATTCACTTTAGCAGTGTGATCTTGCATACTGTCTCATCTGTCAATCTTTTACTGTACTGTAATATGTATACTAGATCTACACTGAACTACACAATTTTGCCTGACATTGTTCTTCAGAGAGTTTTACGAATGGATGGAGAGGAGATCCAGCATGAGTTCATTTACGTAGATGAGGCTGGGTTCCACCTGACGAGAACACGAAGGAGGGGAAGAAACATCATTGGCCACAGGGCTATAGTCAATGTCCCAGGGCAACGTGGGGGTAATATAACACTCTGTGCAGCCATTACACAGAATGGGGTCCTCCACCGCCATGCCCATATGGGCCCTTACAACACAGCACTCATACTTACATTCTTGGACCAATTGCACAACATAACCGCAGCAAATCAAATCGATCATATGCAATACATTGTTGTCTGGGACAATGTGTCTTTCCACCGCTCTGCTCTGGTTCAGAACTGGTTTCAGCAACATCCACATTTCATTGTCCTATATCTTCCACCATACTCACCATTCCTCAACCCTATAGAAGAGTTTTTCTCGGCATGGCGGTGGAAGGTATGATATGATCTCCGTCTCCAGGCTGAGGTACCCCTCATCCAAGCCATGGAGGAGGCCTGTGACCAGATGGAGGCAGCAGCAATGCAAGGATGGATTCGTCATTCAAGACGTTTCTTTCCAAGGTGTCTTGCTAATGACAACATTGCCTGCGATGTTGATGAAATTCTCTGGCCAGATCCAGCTAGGCGAAGAGACAATGTCTAGTGTGAATTTACATTATATTTGTACTTTGTTGATGGTAGCCTACTCTAATCATAGGGAAGTAGAAGTGCTAAAAGTGTTAAGTTTATCACAGCAGAGTGTAACTCGTGCAAACAGAGTATAGTAATGTGAAACGTGTGTTTCATATGGTAACAAAGTGTGTTTTTTAAACAAGTGTATAGTTTTTACAAGAGTGTTTAATTATGCAAAGGATCTGTAGTGTTTTGCTAATTGTGTGTGTGGTTGTGCTAATTGTGTGTAGTGTTTTGAAAACACAGGCCCCGTTTTGAAAATCGTGCTTAAGCAATCCAAAAAAAAACTGTATTTCAAAGCATAATCTTACTTTTTAGCTATGATCTATTGCACATATCAGTTGTATATTATTTTTACTTTCCTTGCATCTTCCGAACTATCCTTAATCAGTGTGGAAACACACAGGGTGAAAACCTTTACAGAAAATATACTATTGGTTATCTACTCAAAATATATGTAGAATTTAAAAATGTTACCATTTGTTGATGCGACAGGTTGTCTGTTGGCTGCATGAACAGACTTTGGGGAGAGCTGACGATACTATAGCACACATGGACACATGCCCTTCGACCTCTTCGATTTTGGAGGGTGTTAAAGACTCTACAAGTTAGTCCTTAATTTCAGATGTGTAAATTACAAAACAGCATTTTTCAACTGAGTGAATCTACACATGAGAGGTCTTCAGAACTCGTGACTTCCGGAGTCAATGAGGCTCATGAGAATATTTAATGTCCCTTAAAAACCCAAGATTAAGCTAAATGACACTAGTTTTCCAATGTTCCCCCAATATCAAATACTGTATATGATTTGTATTACACTTCAATGGATAATCCTGCTTTAAAGTTTGAACAAAAATTTAAAAGCATTTCTTCATACTTCTTGTGTTCTGACACAATACCATTACAGTTTTTCTCGATTGCTTAAACACATTTCTTGAAACTATGCCTCGTATTCTCAAAACTGTAAACACAAATCCATAACGTCTCACCCAATTCCCCAGACATCTTATTTTCAGGTCAAAATGAAGCTCTACACTCAAAACCATTCACACTTGCTGAAAAACCAAACTTTGCCCTCAGACAGGACACACAAGACCTCAAAATCACACACACTACAACATAGTCTAACACACCGGTGCAATGAATTCAAAACAACATTTCCAAAACTGGTCAGTTATGTTGCTTGTGGTTCACCCCATCACAAACCTTTTCACATGATGAGCACAAAAGACACAACCAGTGGATACATTGGCACATTTTGATTACTACACAGTACAACACACACAACAAAACAAAACACTTTTTTTTTCCTGTTTTACTTTTTTATATATACATATATATATTATTCTCTCCTCTAAAAAAAATTGTATATTTACTTACAGTAAGATGTGTGTGACCATCATATGACATCATATGAGCACACACAAACCTTATTCTAATATGGAATTGTATTGGAATGGTAAAGAGTGTTACAGTTTTTCTCGATTGTTTAAACACATTTCTTGAAACTATGCCTCGTATTTTCAAAACTGTAAACACAAATCCATAACGTCTCACCCAATTCCCCAAACATCTTATTTTCAGGTCAAAATGAAGCTCTACACTCAAAACCATTCACTCTTGCTGAAAAACCAAACTTTGCCCTCAGACACACACACAAGCCCTCAAAATCACACACACTACAACGGACATAGTCTTACACACTGGTGCAATAAAAGTTTTTACCAACTGCTTACACACAAAATCTTTTCATGTCACATGGTTTTTGAAACCTCACTCAAAGTGCAAAACTACATGCCAAATCTTCAAAACCATAAGCTATTTCTCAGCCTTTGACTCAGTTTTCAATTGCATAAAACACTTTTTTCAAAACACTACACACAATTCTCTACCTAAAACACAAAGATCTATCAGGAAGTGACTTGCTTTCCTTTTCAAAACACAACCAATCAAAATGCTACACTTATTCACCAGGTCACACACACACTCCTCATATGTGCAAACACTAATTGCTTAACCAATCACTGCTTTACTGTAGTATAGGCCTAAATAGGTCAAAGGTCAGATGATCTGTTTTGAACAATGGACTCCTGGGACCCCCCGGGACATTGCATTGGTGTTTACAGTGTACTTGTTACATCAGATTACTTTCACTGTAGAACATTGTATTGAAATGTAGATATAAGCCTATGAAAGACCAAAGAGCTTTAGATTTAGAACAACAGTGTTCACATGGTATATCCAAAAATGTACTATTATGAAAGAAGTGTTTGCCAATTGATGCAAATGCTTCATTCTGACTTGTGTTTATGGCATTTTGAATGCAGTGTTACATTTTGAAGGAGATGTGAGGCATTTTGCATTTTGTGTGTGCAGTTTTGAGAATTGTGTGTAGAGTTTTGAAAAAAGGAGACTTAGTTTTGAAAACGTGTGTAAGCAATTGGTAAAAACTGTAAGATGTGTGTGACCATCATATGACAGTAAAAGAGCACACACAAACCTTATTCTAATATGAAAGTGTATTGGAATGGTAAATAATGTCGGTAGTTGACAGGAGGGCCACCATGTGGTTGAAATACCATCATTGGCCTAGAAAGATAACATTCTGGGAGTCAAGACTATAAAGAAGAAAGGATGCCCTCCCTTCACTGTCACCCTCTGTGTGACTGTACGACTGCTGGCCTTTTCTTGCAAGAAAATAAACCTCATCAAAGACTATAGGAAATGTTTGTCTCTTATTCAGTGATAGAATTTTGTTTGCCACCACACCTCCCTGAAGGTTCTCGAGGCGACGGTGAAGAGACTCAGATTTGGCCTTACTCGTAGCCCAGCCTCCCTCATAGTCATACCATTGATAAAGACATGGGCAACTAGAGTGGCTTGAATTTCATCTGAGACTGCTTGTCTTCTTGCCCTTGCCCTTCGTCCTCCTCCTCCTCCTTATCCCTCCTCAATCTTTTCCTTCATGTCTTTCTGGATCCATTGTTCCAAAACTCAATAAACTGATTTGGGCCCTTTTATCTATCTATTGATGGATCTGATTGATGTGTGTTAAATTTTGACTCTTAGTGTTTCCACCTGGGTAATTATGTGCTAACTGAGCTGAAGCTGTGCTGACTTGAGTGAACAATACTGAATGCTAGTGCTTTCTAAATGACAACATGGTCTAGGCAATGAGAAATGAAGGGATTTGTGTGTAGAGTTTTGCAGTGACAGTTCAACAAATCTGACTCATGTGTCAAAACAAGGAATAGTGTTTATAGTTTAGTGAAATGGGTGTGCTTTTTGATAAATGGCATTATGGTTTTGAAATTTTAGTTCAAAAGCCTGGTTATAGTGTTTAAGCAATCGAGAAAAACTGTAATTGATAGTATTTTTTCTTTTATAAAATGCACTGTTCTTATTTCAACAAAGGTTCAATTTCAATTAATTTAAAGTATAAAGTAAAAAACATGATATGTCTGATGCAATGTTTTTAAGAAATAGGTGCTGCAATACTCCAAACAGTTCCTCACACAATGACAGCATTAAGGATGGTCCATGCTCGTCAATTGGTGAAAACACTGCATATGTAAGGTTGTTTCCCAGATTTTCCCCAAAATCAAATACTGTATGTTTTGTATTACACTTTTCAAAGGATAATCTACACTGTAAAAAATTTGCTGTAGTTTTGCAGCTGTTTGCCAGGAACTTACTGTAGATTTAAATCGATGTTATTTACTGGCAACAGTTTGCTCAAAGTTAAATGAACATTAAACATTAACAAGTCTTTGTCTTTACAGAATAAAACTATAAAATAACAACCTAATGCAAAGCATTCTGGGAACCAGAAATCTTCATCAACCTTTTTTCTGTTTTTTTCCTTCAGATTTTGGTTCCCAGAATGCTTTGCATGAGGCTGTTATTTTAGTTTTATTCTGTAGATAAAGACTTGTTAATGTTTAATGTTCATTTAACTTTGAACAAACTGTTGCCAGTAAATAATTTATGAATTTAAATCTACAGTAAGTTACTGGCAAGCAGCTGCCAATAATACTGTAATTTCTACAGATTTTTTTTAACAGTGTAGCTTTAAAGTTAAAATAAAAAGTTAAAACCAAACATATCTTCATACCTGTTGTGTTCTGACACAATGCCATTAACTGGTTCTTTTTGTTTTATAAATTTACTTTTCTTATTTCTACAAATATCAGCCTGATAAACATGGAGTTAATACACGATGAAACAAGATAATCATGCTACCAAATACGTCTGACACGTTTTTAAGAAAAAGCAGTGTTTTACAATACAACTAAACCATGATAACAGATGATTTTTCTTTTGACAAACATTTCAAATTATTTAACATCCAAGAGCTGAAGTAGTTCTTTATGCAAAAAATAAATAAATAAATAAAAGCAACAAAAAAACAATACAAATAATATAAGTTGACATAAACAAAACACTCCCAGATCCTCCCATAAGTTGTAATGAACATTTTACAATATATGTAAATAGATTCTTTCAGATTTGTTAGAGGGACTGTACCACATTATTGTAACGCAATAACATTTGAGGACTAAGGTTACCTGCCCTTGTGAAGGCTATGGATATAATTCGGGCATAAGCTTTATGCAACAATTAAAGGGATAGTTCACTTTAAAATGAAAATTCTGTCATCATATACTCACCCTCATGTTGTTTCAAACCTGTATGAATTTCTTTCTTCTGCTGAACAGAAAGGAAGATATTTAGAAGAATGTAAGTAACCAGACAGTTTCTGGGTCCCATTGGCTTCCATAGTAGGAAAAAAAATATACTATGGAAGTCAATGGGACCCAGAAACTGTCTGGTGGAGTATCCCTTTAAGAGTGCACAATTTACTATGTGTGTACGGTGTATAAGAAAAGAGACATTTAGCAGTAATGAATACATAACACAGAAACCCTCTCTTCTGATCTATTGTAAAAGTTTGATTTTACAAAATGATGATGATTTTTACAAAATGATGATGATGATGACATTGAAAATGTTTTTTTTCCCCACTAGCAGATGACACCGTTTACATCTTGTTTCTTTGTACAGTTTTTAGATGAAGACTACTCTTTGAGCACGGTCAAACAGGCATAAGAATTAATGAACAAATACAGCATAAGAAAATTACATGACACTCCTTCTACATTAAAGTATTTAAACTGTGATATTATTTTAGGTAATCTCTATGGTCTGTCTACGAAAGCGGTCACAAGATACATAATTGGCCCTACCTCAACATGAAAAGTGAGTCTTGATGTTTTTCTGTTACATATATAACTGTTACACTTAAAAGAAGTGAAGAAGACCTTTATTAACCCCACAGAGCCGTGTGGAGCACTTTTATCACGGATGGATGCGCTTTGATGGACTTCCAAATATACCCATTGACTCCCACTATAAAGCTTGGAAGAGCCAGGACAATTTTTAATATAACTCTGATTGTATTCGTCTTAAAGAAGAATGTCATATACACCTAGGGTGGCTTCAGGGTGAGTAAATCATGGGCTAATTTTCATTTTTGGGTGAACTATCCCTTTACTGTAACATCAAAGTATTACCATTTCAAAATGCAACTCACACATTACATCTGAGATAAGATGGATTTATTTCATTACAATGGTCTAACTATCAATTGATACAACTGTTCAAAATGATAAGTAACTGCATTACTCTTGATGCATTGTTCTTATGGAAATTGATTAACAAAATTCCATGTTTAGATCATGAAAGTTTCAGGATATTGATCAATTGACACCAATTACCATAGAACATGACCCAGTTGGACTACATTATGGATGGATCATCATTCTTTAACAGACATGGTTTCTATGGTCCCATGTACCACTTTTACAGACCACATTTTTAGATTTGACATTACTTTATGCAAAATGCCTCCTTTAATTGCTTTTTTGGTTACTGCCAACTCATTACTGGTGGTTGATTTCACATTGTGATACACGTATAAAGTGAGTGGTATCCCACATTCACAATGAGAACTGGTACAGTAAATCTTCAGAATGCACTAAACCTTAGGCTACTTCCAATTGTTAAATGATTGTATACACATTATATACAATATGTACCACAGACTGTGATGTGATTACTGATAAAGGTGGACATTTGATAGGTTTGTTACCCTGCAGCGGGTTTAGAGTTAATTTATAATGAACAAACTTCACTCATCCTCACAAAACAACACAATCAAAGTTAAAGTTTAACTATATTTCCTTATCAGATGCATGTTAGTTGTAAACCATAAAGAAAAACATGTATATAAAAGAGCTGAAAACTAGAACAAGAAAGTAGAATAAACAAGAAAATAGATCAGCTAAATATAAATTTTACACATATAAAATAACAAAACAGTAGTTGAATTATTTGAAAAATATTAATGAAATATAAAACAACAAGATCACTCCCATATAAATGAAAGAAAGCAATATACATTTGCTTACCAAAACTTATCACTTCCTTGTTTCTTTTCCAAGTGATGTTGTGTTCAGGTCTAAAGGGGAATTTAGTCATAAATGTAAATTTCTTTTATTTGCCTAGTGCACAAAAGAATGAGTATGACTTTTTCTTTTTAATTCTGAGAGACAGTTTTAGTGTTATTTTTAAATTGCTTACACACAATTTCTGAAACTATGGGCTCCATTTCTTGAAATTCTACACAAAACCACAGAACATACACATAACATGTAAAACGTCACACATTTCTTGCAAAAACAAACATTTCTTTTTGCATAGTAACTACACACAAACTATCAATTGATTAGTCATATACACGTCAAACTACACACAGATGTTATAAATGTAAAACACTACTATAATTTACAGTTATTTACTGTAACTGAACTGAATCAACTGACTTGAGCTGAATAATGACACTTTTGGCTGCTTTTCAGTTGAATTTGTTACTATTGTGAAACTGCTTTGAAACGATCTGTATTGTAAAGCACTAGAAATTAGGATGACTTGCATATTCATTATATATTTACAAAACAAATAGAAATGCAATAGGGTGGAAAATGTATGTTTCTCAGAACACTGAGTTTTGATTTCTAAATTATCAAATTATGTATATTTACACTATAAACAGAAAAGAAGGGGATAAAAAATAAATGATTTCTTTCTCAAAACAATGAGTTTTGATTTCTAAGTGAACAAACTATGTGTGCATGAGTAAATGGTTTCACTCAAGTACCACTTGTGTCAGCAATTTAAAAAAAAACTGTATCTGTGTGATCAACAGTAGATAAATATTAGCATACAAATATAAAACATCATTTGACAAACACATTTGCAGAAGAAATCAGAATGAACTGGAATAGTGAAAACATATAAATGAATATTAAGTACAGACTGCTCAAATATTGCAGATAATTTACACATTAGCAGGACCGTGATCATGTGCATGTTTGTTAGTTTCTACACTGATGTTGGGAGAAAATCTAAATGGATTTTATGATGGTGAAATGTGTTAAAGCTGAATTAACCTTAAATGAATGAAACCTTAATGAATCTTATATTGGTAAATGAAAATATGATCAAACTAGCCTAAATACTTTGTAAAGAAGTGTTAAATCTGCTGTCTACTGCGTTTTGTGTGGTCAGATTTCACATGGACCTGCAAATACTCTATACATATGTAACAATAGAAACATCACAAACTGTGTGAAATGTGTAGTATGCAGGAAGATACAACACTGCAGTATACAGTAGATGTTTCAGTGTCTTCACTTCCTCGCTGGCGCACAGGAAGAGTGTTTGATACCTGAATGTAACAAATGTAATAAAATAAAAGAATCTAATGATTTCCTGAATGTCTGCAACTGCAGGACAGAATAAATAGCTCTTATTTTGTGATGTAGCCAAAGCACACATATGAAGTATAAATAGGACAGAATGGATATAAATATTCTGAAACTGCTCACCTGGTGGAGGTGTAGGAGCCCTTGGTCTGTTTGAAAACCCATGTTTTACATTTTCATAGTCATTAGTTTGACTTTGATTCATATATATATTCCTTTCATTCATATTTCCATCTCCACTAGTCATCTGGAAATCAAGGGTTCTTTCATAGTGCTACAAACAGCAAATTAAAAACAAATTAATTTGTTTTTCTTACATTACAATGTCATATACGATGATGATGTCACATGAAGTAAAAGTATGTTGCTGATATTTAAATGGTGAAACATAAAGCCCACTATTAAACAGTGCTAATGCCAATCATACTGACTGTGCTGCATAAAAACAAAAACTGAAAGTCACTCACAGGCTCCTGTATGTTTTGTGCTGCTGTTTAAAGAAAGAAACACTCAGTTTGTTTGATACTGAAACCTTTTACAGGTCATTATCAGTCAATCTTGTTACAACTGGGAAAGACAGTTGTTCTGTTTCAATCAGATCATACTCATCCCAGACAGCAACATAGTGTCAGCCCAGATCCGTCCTGCATATGATACACGCTGAATCCAGATCTAGCCCGGAACAGGGCTGACACTATGTTGCTGTCTGGGATGTTGGTATTATGAAGAATAAATAACAAACATACCTCCACTTGCTTGTCCTTTTTGTTGTTCATTTATTATTGAGCTGTAGTGTAAAGATAAATACAATTTGTTAAAAGTTGTTTTTCTTTACCACATTTCTGTCTCACAAAAAGGCAGCATATGACAGTTATAGTTTCCACTGAGACCATAGTCATTCTGTTATTATGCATGAAATACCACTAAAATATTAACATGTTTTAAGGGAAAATTACTGTAATGACTGTTCTTGATATGGTATAGTATCATATAAAAATGGGATTTTGATCAATAGGACTTTGATTTACAAAGATTATTAATGACCAAGACACAAGTTGACACTCACTGACAAAATTCTCTAAAATAAATGTGTTAAAGCTGTGATGTGATTTTAAAATTACTCACATTTTCTTGGTTTTTATTAAATAGAAAATAAGACCACAAATGCCTGCAACTGCCACTAAAACACCAATGACAATCCCAACTATCGCTCCTGTTGTCAGTCCTCCTCCTCCAGATAGTAAAGACACAAGAAACAACAGACGAAGATCATGTGCTGCACACAATACTTTATCCTTCATCAAAAATGTAAAAGTAATTTAAAACAGCAGCCAATTTATTTATATATAGTTTTTATTTTAAACATTTTTAAATAAGTGGTAAATTAAGCGGTACATTAAAGTGAGGGCACTGCTTATCATATGTTTACAAGTTTCAGGTTAGTTTTAACTGCTTACCTTTAACTAGTAAAGCATGTCTTTGTGAGGTTACGCTTCTCTTTGTGACATTATTCCAGGCAGTGCATTCGTAATCTCCACTGTGTGTGAAGTCAGTCTTCTCTATGGTGAAAGTGTCTGTGGTCACACTGGTGTCTGTTTCATTAAACCTCCAGCTGAATGAGGCAGAAGGTTCAGAATTTGCAGAGCAAGACAGAGACACAGGAACCCCTAAATTCACCTCATTCGGACCCTCAATAAAAACATTTTCTGGTCCATCTAGAACAAACACAAGAGACTCACTGTCAGAAGGACAAACTGAGCACTGAAGTATGTCTATATTTCATCAGGTTTGAGCTCAAGTCATCTTGATGTTTAAATGTTTAACACTCACAGTTGATGATCAGGCTGTGTTTTGCCGTCTCAGAGCTGACAGGGTTTCTATAAGTACACTGATATTCCCCACTGTCTGATCTCTGCACTGGACTGATGGACACTGATCTGTTATCAGGTGAGAAGATGATGCGGTTGCTAGGAGACAGAGGACTGTTATCTTTCATCCACTGCACAGAGGTGACGCTGCCAGTTCCCTCAGAGGTGATGTTCGCAGATGAGTTGCCCTCTATTAATGATTCTTCTGGACCAATAAGCCTGACATTAGATATTTTTTCTGTGTAAACAAGAGAGAAAGAACAAATACACTGGATCTAAAATTAGTCTTTCACGTTTAGTGAGCACTTATTGCTAGTTAAAATCTAAAACTAAAAACATAAATAACATTTTCATTACTTGAATAAACAATAAATATTAACGTACATCAAATTATTTTAACTTGTTGCATAGGCAATATTTCTCCTTTTCATATAGTTTAAACTGAAGTACTAAAATAACGGTAACACTTCAATAAGGTCTCATTTATTAACATTAGGTAATATATTAATTGGGACATTCTACCAGAAACGTACATTATCTGTCCTTGAATTGTTACAGTGAATAAAAAAGTATTTCATCCAAAAATTTCTAAAACTGGCTCATAGTTGATTTCTGTGAGTTGTTCTGTAAAGGAATATGACATTCATTAGGTTCTCAGATATTTTTTTCTTTATTAAAAACACTTTTGAAAATTACAAATCCTGTCAATGTCCTTGTCCCCAGCCAAATTGGAGCTACAGCTTTCATCGTTTTGTTATGCTACAAACTGTTATTTATAAAAAAAAAACTCATCAATAACAAGTTTAAGCTGTTATCATTCACATCAACTGATCAAAAACATAAAATTATATATACATTCTACAAATAAATTCTATTTTACAACTGTCCCCATGTTTTGGTCAGTCCTGTCACGTTTACATAAAACTCGACATAAAATGTGTGAAATACGCCTTTAAGGGTATCACTCAGAGGAAGTGACATCATTTGACCCAGGTGAAGCTTACATTGATTAAGGCTGAATTCTGTCATTGAATTGTATGATTTTAAGCTTGTTTTTGTATATTTTTTTTAGGAAGACGAGCTAAAGGGTCAGGCCCTGTCACGGTAAAACATTCCAGAAAATAATGAAAATGTTTTAAATCCAAAACATGTCTAAAAAGGTTATTGAAATTCCTTGCTTGCATGTTAACAGTTTTTATGCTAGCATGCTAGCAGGCTGAGTAATGGCAGTTTAAAATGGCCAACCGTCAGGCCCTGTCACATCAGGCCCTGTCACATTCCCGTGTGACACGGCCTTACAAATTAATGTTATTGTTCTTTTTTATTACATTTATTGCATATTTTATGTATTTAACGCATGCAATAGTAAAATGAAGTCCAAGGTGCTTGATTTTTATACAACTGTGGCCATGGAAGTGATTTAAACACCTGAATTCAATTATTTGGAGGGCTGTCCCAATACTTTTGGCAATATTATGTATGTCCTTGGCTGAATTTAACCATATTACATTAACATTAAAATTATAATAATAATTTAAAAAAGAAATGCCAATCAAAACTTAAATAAAGAACACAAAACATAACTTTTTCTGCATCATCAAAATCCATAAAGTCAGTCCTGTCACAGTACCGTCAGTCCTGTCACGCCATGGTCAGTCCTGTCACACAGGAAATATGACAAAAGTGTACTATTTGAGGAAATATTAATTAATTAATCTCTTTAACTGTGTAGATGAAGGTGGGGGTATATATCCACTACTATGTTTTTATAAAAATCTCCTATGTAAAGTTAGTTATTTTACAACTATATGAGTGCCTGTGGGTATTCTGTGATTTTGTGTACTACAGTTGACAGAAAAGTTACTTATATTTCTTAAATGAATTATAAAACCATGTTAGATACAATCAGGGACATGTGATCAATAAGAAAATGCTATTTGTATCAAAGAAATTCATTAGGAAACCATTCTGACATATACAAATTTGTCTGTGACAGGGCCTGACATTTTAGGGGTGAAATGCGTATAAAAATGTATTTTATTTAATCATAAAAACATGCTGAGATGGCATGATATGTGTTTCTCATAGTTTAACATGTCCTCCATATGTCTCAACGTTCAGATTTAAGAAAAATATATTTTTTCCCCCAAGATTTTTTTTTCTGGAAATGTACGTTTCTGGTAGAATGTCCCAATTAACAATGAGCAATACATTTGTTACAGTATTTATTAATCTTTGTTAACATTAGTTTAAATACAGCTGTTCATTGTTTGTTCAAGTTAGTTCACAGTGTATTAACTAATGTTAGCAAATACAATCTTAGTTTTTAAATATGTAAATGTTGAAATTAACATTAACCGAAATGAAATACTGTTGACCAGGGACTTGCAGAGAGTTCCTCGGGGGCAGGGGCTCAAATGTAAAAAAAAAAAAAAAAAAAGGGCACACACACACACACACACACACACACACACACATCCTGAAAAAGTTTAGAAGTATATCAAAATAGAAAAGCATTATTTTAAATTGTAGTAATATTTCACTATATATATATATATATATATATATATATATATATATATATATATATGCTTATCAAGGTTGCATTTATTTGATTATATATATATATATATATATATATATATATATATATATATGTATAGTGAAATATTACTACAATTTAAAATAATGCTTTTCTATTTTGATATACTTCTAAACTTTTTCAGGATTCTGAGTAAAAAGAAAAAAGAAAAAAAAGAACAGCATTTATTTAAAATAGAAATATTTTGTACCAACATACACTACTAATATGCTGGTTTATTATCAATGTTGGAAATTCACATTAGCCTAGGGTATTAAATGTGTCAGGGATGTATTTGACCAGGCCAATGCTCAGGGGCCCTTGACCAGGAGCCAGGGAGGCTTTATGTTTCAAGGCACCATCATCCAGAGCATTAGAAAAGGCCCATCAACAATGAAAAAAGGGTTATTTGTCCTTAAATGTGTGTGCCCCATGGTCAACAAGACCCCTCCAACAGGACCCTCAGACTCTGAACACTATTTTATCAGGAGTAAAACTGTTGAAATGAAAATGATGCCACAACTGAAGGAAAGTATTAATTTGTGAAAAATATACATTTAAATCAAAAAGGTTTATGTGTAATTCACTGTTTAGGTCTTCATAGGTTTGTAATAATTCATATGTTTTATTAAAATTGTCATAGATATGAGCTTGAAATTTTAGGTATTGGACAATATTTTATAAACATTAAAACAATATTGCCTAAAAAGTATTTAAAATTAGATTATGACACATTTCTAAGACATTTTAGTGTGATTTCCATAACAATTTTAAGTTTAAATCCTATGTGTGGTTTTAATAATTTAAAATGATAATAATAATAAAAAATCCCTGGGACACAAGAGTGCCCAAATTAACACCTTGCATGTCTAGATTACAGAAACAATCTTATTATTTTACACATCCACATTTCTGTTTAACTTAAAGCATGTTACATTGACAAAATAAACTATGTAGGCTAACTCTTTTCCCTTTCACATATTTATTAAATTAAGTTTATATCATCATCTTTTAGGCCAATATATTTTATGCTTAAAAGCTGAACCACATTTTAGTAACACAGAACACACTCACCGAACACTTGTAGTGAAGTTTCTCCTGTAAGTGCTCCTCCAGCAGTAGGTGTTACACTGAGTCTGTATATTCCAGAATCACCCAGTGTCAGATTCTTCAGCTCCAGAGCGAGTGTGTTGATGTCAAAACTAACTCTGTCTTCATATGTGGGGTTTACTGTAGTTACACCAGATGCTGCTGAAATAATAAGAGTTGAAGTTGAAGTAAAAGCCCACTGAGTTATAAGAATGGATGTGGAGGGTGGGTTGTCAGGGGCGAGCACCACGCTTTCTCCCACTTCTCCATTAGCCGGCTCAGGAAACTGCAGATCTTGACCGAAATATTGTCCTGTGTTTTATGAAAGAAAGAAATGAAAAGAAAGTTAAAATCGCACTAAATGTATACTTAAATTTGTTTGTTCTGCAGTTAACTACTACAACTACTGTAGTGATTTTTTTATTTGTAGAACAATTTCAGTAAAAGGCAGACATTTTTCTGCAATTACCTCATAAATAAAAATAGAATTAACTAGCTATTTTATACAGATATTCAATACACGGTTTTAAGTGATAAAAATTCTCACCAAAACAAGACAACATCCACAGCATCCAGTACAAAGGATTAGAAACCATCATGATCGAGCTCTCATCTGTCAGGAGCTGCAGCTCAAATCATCTGAACTATTTACATCAGTTTTCAGTTAATGATAAACGGCAGTTCTAGAATGCAGAGAACTCACTGCGCCACCTAGCGCTGGATATTACAGTTTTTCTCAATCCATTTTCTGAAAACATTAAACACAAAACCTCATCTTCAAGCACTATTTACAAAACCTCTGACTCCTCTTGCAAAATGATACTTTCGCCTCAAAACAGTTTTACCTGTGTTCAAAATCAAACACTGATATATGAACATATAGTTCTCGAAAGATATCTACGGACTGCTATTCTGTTTGTAGACTTACCCGTGACACCTTACTGTACCATCAAAAAGTTCATTTGTGACATACTTTATGACTGCACTTGATAGAAGGAAATAAAAAGAAAAGTAAAAAAACAAAACAAAAAAAACAAAACAAACAAAAAAACATATAGTTCTCAGGGAGAAGTAAATTTTTACAGCTTTTCTGAATTGCTAAAACACGTTTCTTGAAACCGTCACTCACTTTCTCAAAACCTTAAACACAAAACCAAATTTTCAATCCACATTCAGAGAACAACTCAGAGAATTTCCTCAGAGAATCATCTCAGAGAATTGCCTCAAAACCATTTTATCTGTTCTCAAAATCAAACAATGCTCTCAGATCATACACACAGCGAGTCAATATTATAAACACTACAGATCATTCATTAGACACTACATCAAAAAATGGAGTACACAGAATCCAAAGCATGCAGTTACAGAAAAAAAAAGTATATTGTAACAAAGTAAACAAATTTTGCAATTACGTAAAAAAGTATAGTAATGACAACTTACTGGAGGCCTTACTGTAGGCCTATCGAATGTCTGTATATTCTCCACTTGCATACTGTGAAAATACAGTGACCTAACTGCAAAAGCCAAAAAGGTTACAGTAAAAAAACTCTAAATGAAAAGTATGTTACAGTAAAGTACACTCAGAATAGTTGTGCAACTGCAAAATCACGGTCAGTGGGAGAGATTTTATTCTGCTTCAGCATCGTGTCTTCATGTTGGTCCGGCCGGAGGAGTTTCTCCACATCTCAGACAATGTCTTCTCTGCAGGCAAAGGGAAAAACCCTAAAGCAGATCCAACCTTGACAACATTCTCCACACCGCTCTTCCTCGTCCTCATCCTCTTCCTGCTTGTTCACCTCCTCTTCCTCATCCTCATCCTTCTCTCCCTCTTATATTGTTTCCATCCATTGCTGGTATCAACATTCAGTGCAACATTTTGAGTAAATTTTGGGACTCTGAACTGACTTGTATTATGTACAGTTGGTTTGGATCATTAGAAATAAGTGTGAACAATTTTGAGTCGTGTGTAAACGATGACAACTGTGTTGTAGTTGTGTTTAACTTTCGCCTACCTGTGTTTAGCATTTTGAAACGTAAGTGCATCACAGGGCAAAATGTGTTTTAGGGAGTGAGAATGTGTTTAGAGTTTTGAAAAAAGAGTGCATGAGATTTGCAAACAGTGTTTTAACCCTCTGAGGTCTAGGGTGTTTTTGGGGTCCTTGAGATGTTCTGACATTTGTGCTTTTTTCAGTTGCTTATAAACATATCAATGGCAAAAAAAAAATACACTCTATTTAGCACAAACAGGACTACCATAATATGTGAGCCACATGTATGTACATGTTTTCATTTTTGAGAGAATAATGTTTATGCATGGTTATTGAAAAAACTAAAAATGAAAGTTTCTGAAATAAAGCCACAAAACACATACTAAATATGTGGCAATAAGACTTTTGACTAATGGATGTCCTTCCCTAGAGTTTTTTCTTCAAAATTATGTGAAAATCATCCTGCCTTATCATTCACTTAAAACAATACATTGATTTTAGTTTTGTAAAACACTTTTAGTTTGGAAAGCCAATATGCGGATGGGGCGTAAACGATCATGCATATTTAGTAGTTCACACCTGATGAGACAATGCCCCTGCATACGTAATGAGCCATTCATTCAGGTGTGTCACCTATAGCTAACTTAAATATACGAGCTTGATAAAAATGATCATTCTAGAAGAAAATTTCAGATGGCATTTAGAGGCTTTTGCATCTGAACTCTTCATATATACACACACACACACACACACATACATATATATATATATATATATATATATATATATATATATATATATATACATACATACATACATACACACATATATATATATATGCATACACACACACACTCACACATACACACACACATGTATTTTACACACATTTTATTTTTCCACAAATTGTGCTTGCAAATTTAATATCCAAGGTAAACATGTCTAGTAATTGTGCAGTTAATTCTCATACTGTATTTTCAGTTTTGGGATATTTATCCTCTCCCCAAATTTGTCCCCAATAAAACACAATAAAAATTATTTAAAGAAAAAAATTATATTTACCTTTTAATAGTTTGTTTACATCTACCTTTTAAATATATTTTTTTATTAAAAAGGTTACAATTACAACAACAATTTAAGTGTAATCTTACAGTATATTTGTATCAGTATATATATATGTCGATCATATTTCGCCTGACTGTAACGTTGTTTTTATGAAATATTAGGGCATATAAATGTTCATTTGCAGTTTAATACGTTGCTTATACAAATAGCCTACATTTTATTTCAACATATTTCAGTCGATTTTACTCATCTCAGTGTAGCAATACAGTTTGCTAAAACATCATCATTCATTCACACACGCGATTTAAATTTAAACTGTCTTTGCCAGCTGTGGTAAACAGCGCGCATCTCGCCGTTCATTCATTCATAAAGAAACCCGATTCACGTGAACTTACATTCCTCAGCTCGCTCCTCGATATACCCGCACTTCTGAGATACATTCCATTATTATTATTCCTCACAGCGCTGCGAAACAGTGTAAACATGTAATGATCTGATAAACTTGTGTTTTGGTTTTCTCGAGCTGATATGGGGGGCGTTCACAGGATTGCGCGGATTACCTCAGCCATTTGTTTGAATAGCGCACGCTCTCCGTGGGCGGAGTCACATTACATTTGAATTAGCTCTAATGAGGTCGACTGGAATCGCTCTCTTTAAATACAGATTTCACAAGATGAGAGTATTCGCTGAGTTGCAGTTCATTTTCGGACGCGTTTCAGAATGGACTACACGGACAGAGAGAAGTCAGAACTCGCTTCGTGTTTATTTTTCTTTATTTGGCAAAAAACACAACACTTTGTTTTTATTGTGAGTATACACAAAAATAATGTCACGGGGTGACAAATAAGCCCGGGACTATCCCCGCTAGAGAAACGTCCCTGTTGAGATTTGGGAAGTGAAACACCGTCCCAAAGCCGAGTGAGTGCCTGTCGCTATGGAAACTAGTGGCGGATTGACAGCAGGTGTGGGTAATTTGCGCTGAGCGTTTGAGTGGGGCCACGCTAGCTCATGAGAGTATAAAAAGTCAGAGGAAGAGAAAGTTGGGGTTGTTCCTCTCCTGCTTGTGGTGCTTTTGTTCCCGTTTGGATGTGGCTGGCTCCTGTTGGGAAGTGTTCTCTGAAGTGTGTCGTTGAGGGCTCGTTGCGAGGAAAAAGGAATGTCGTGTGTATGAGGAATTGAAGATGGAGAGAGAGAGAGGGAAAGAGGGAAGTGCATCGTCTGGATGAAAGAGCGAAGATAAGTAACCGATTATTGAATCTCCTACCACACGTTTGATACTGAGATAGATGTGGGTTGAAGTGCTTGGAGTGTACCGTATGAATATCACTGAGTGAATTAAACTGATTCTCTGCCATTCTTATCTCCTCTTCCCGTTTGGATGGTGAAGCGAATCCAGTTTATGCCTATGAAGAAGTGTTTAAAATCTCCTTCCTCTCACTGCTGATCCTCCGCTCTTTGAACCGAGACCCAGGGTGAGTGCTGGCCTTAAGTACACTAAATGAGTGGATTTGCAGTGTTTGAATTGACGTTCCTTCTCTTTCCTCGCGTGGCATATTGGAGTGAAAATTCCTGTGAGTGTGTGAAAGTCTGCTTTTAACTGCCGTGCGCTCGCCCAAGAGGCAGGCTGGTATATTGTACATCTTCAGAGCTTGGAGAGATCGAGTACGTCCAACTGAGGAAAGGTTTGGGAAGGACAGCTGGTGTGAAGTCCTGTTTTCTCCACGACATATGTAAGAACGTTATATGGCTGTGTGAAGTATTGACTCTGTCTGCCCTAGAGAAAGCCCAGCCCAGTCTGTGACTGTGAGTGCGCTGCAGCCCCGAAGCCCACCTGTATGGAGTGAAGTTTCTGTCTTCTCCGCGACACATGTGAGAACATTATATTGCTGTGTGAAGTATTGACTCTGTCTGCCCTAGAGAAAGCCCAGCCCAGTCTGTGACTGTGAGTGCGCTGCAGCCCCGAAGCCCACCTGTATGGAGTGAAGTTTCTGTCTTCGCGACACATGTGAGAACATTATATTGCTGTGTGAAGTATTGACTCTGTCTGCCCTAGAGAAAGCCCAGCCCAGTCTGTGACTGTGAGTGCGCTGCAGCCCCGAAGCCCACCTGTATGGAGTGAAGTTTCTGTCTTCGCGACACATGTGAGAACATTATATTGCTGTGTGAAGTATTGACTCTGTCTGCCCTAGAGAAAGCCCAGCCCAGTCTGTGAGTGTGCTGCAGCCCCGAAGCCCACCTGGATGGTGTGAAGTTCCTGTCTTCTCCACGACGTATGTAAGAACGTTAGATGGCTGTGTGAAGTATTGACTCTGTCTGCTCTAGAGAAAGCCCAGCCCAGTCTGTGACTGTGAGTTTGCTGCAGCCCCGAAGCCCACCTGGATGGTGTGAAGTTCCTGTCTTCTCCACGACATAAGAACGTTATATCGCTGTGTGAAGTGTTGACTCTGTCTGCCCTAGAGAAAGCCCAGCCCAGTCCGTGACCGTGAGTTCGCTGCAGCCCTGAAATCCGCCTGTGGAGAAAGCCCAGCCCAGTCCGTGACTGAGTTCGCTGCAGCCCCGAAGCCCACCTGGATGGTGTGAAGTTCCCGTCTTTCCCCACGACACATGTGAGAAAACTATATTGTTGTGTGAAGTGATGATTCTGTCTACCCCAGAGGAAGTCCAGTTCAGTCGGTGACTGCGAGTTCGCTACAGCCCTGAAGTCCACCTGTCGGGTGCGAATCACTCGTCTGCCCAAGATACCCACCTGCACACTATTGACTGCTGTGAACTGTCTCCCACTTGAAAAGAGGAGAGGAAGCTGTGGCCATCCACTCGCCGGAGAACTCACCTGTCCAACCTACCTTCCATTGTGTATCCGATACCAGCTGGAGAAAGGAGCCCTGTTAACCTACTTACCGTAAGATACCTACCTGCATACTATTGACTGCTGTGAACTGTCTCCCACTTGAAAAGAGGAGAGGGAGCTGGGGCCATCCACTCACCGGAGAACTCACCCGTCCAATCCATCTTCCATTGTGTACCCGATACCAGCTGGAGAAAGGAGTCCTGTTAACCTACATACCGTAAGATGCCTACCTGCATACTATTGACTGCTGTGAACTGTCTCCCACTTGAAAGGAGGAGAGGAAGCTGTGGCTATCCACTCACCGGAGAACTCACCTGTCCATCACCTCCCATTGCGTACCTGATACCAGCCTGGAGAAAGGAACCCAGTTAACCTACATACCGTAAGATACCTACCTGTATCCTATCGACTGCTGTGAACTGTCCCCTACTTGAAAGAGGAGAGGAAGCTGTGGTCATCCACTCACTGGAGAACTTACCTGATCATCACCTCCCATTGTGAACTTGATACCAGCGTGGAAGGAGCTTGGTCGATCTACTTACCGTAAGATACCTACCTGTATATTATTGACTGCTGTGAACTGTCCTTCACTTGGAAAGAGGAGAGGAAGCTGTGGCCATCCACTCACCGGAGAACTCACCCGTCCATCACCTTCCATTGTGCACCTGATACCTGCTTGGAGAAAGGAACTCTGTTAATCTGCATACTGTGAGATACTTACCTGTCCGGTACTCCTTACTGGGAATCGCCGTCTGTGGGGAAGACTGTGTCTGCTTGCCGTCTTGGACTCCTCCCTGGACGAGGGAGAGAAGAAGACTTTTAGATTAGGATTACCAATTGTTTTATTCTTAATAAAATTTGTTACTCTTTATTCTTCGACTCTGGTCTCGTCTCTGGCACGCTCCTCAAAGTGTTCTGGGTCTAGGGGTGGGCATTAGTCTGGTTCGGCCCATCCCGACCTGTGACAATAATACACATTTAACAGAATCGATTGATGTATGAAACTCCTATGGAAAATCAAAGTCAACAGAGTATTTATGAGTTTTTTTTACACTGATAAAAAAAAAGCGAGCTGGTATTGCCGGCGATACCGTCGACCTCAGGGGGTTAACTACCTGAACTTGTTTAATGTTTTACAGAAAGAGTGATTTATTCGACAAATTGGTTTAGACTATTGAGAATTTGGTTCAGAGAATGGGGTTTAGTGTTTTAGCAGTGTACAGTGTAATCTCAAAACAAATTTCATATTTTTCCATCATTGTCTTTTGATGAACGGAAACATGTTCTATCATAGTAGCTCAAAATTGATCAGAAATGACTACTCTGCTTTGCTCTTTGCAATTTTATTTTTTGTTTTTCCTCTTCTTATACCCCTATTTTTACAGTAGCCTACTGTACTGTGTCTGTGATACTGTAATTCTTGTTCTTTGTTGATATGCACCTGCAACCAGTCAAAATCTATTGAGCAGTCAGTAACAAATGGAAAGCACAATGTTCAGGGCCATCCAATTTGTTCATTGTACAGTATACAGCCTACAATGCACTGTACTACAGTATACAATACTAAAAGGGACAAAAATCAAAGGAGTAAAGATGTGATCAGTGTGCTGCTTGTCTTTGGGCTGGGTCAGGCCAGGCCAGAGCACTTCGTCGACATCACAAGCAATATTGTCCCTCCTCCTTTCTTGCCCTCCTCCCCCTCTTCCTCTTTCTGTTTACCAGTATGGATGACATGTGCATTAGAGTGCAGAATGTGTTTTGAGAATGTGTTTAGAGTTTTGCTGAAACTGCAAATTTGTTTTACCATGTGAAATGGTTTAAGGTATTGACAGCAGACTGCACAATTAGCTAAATGACTTCAGGCAACTGAGAACTTTGTTCAGCCAATGGGTTTTAGTGTTTTAGCAATTAAGAAAAACTATAAGCAAATATGGGACAATGTGGTATTCCACCATTCCTGTGCAGTCACAGCCTGGTTTGACTGTCACAGTGCGAAAAGGACCCAAAAGCGAAAGCTGGTTGCAGAGGTTTATTGAGGATCAGATAAATGTCAAACATAGGCTGTCTGCTTTCTGGTTTCTCTCTTTTGTGAAATCACTTCTCAAAGATCTTTGATGCCAGAAATATTACACTTTACAAAGCCGAGCATCCTCTGCAGAAGATTGCTCCAGATTTTTGCTCAGCTCACACATATATACCATACAACCTTTTCCAAAAATGGCAACACACCCTATAGATATTTGTGGGTAAAGGTCTTTACCATGTGACTTCTCAGAATAGAATTTTCTGCTGGAGGCAACATTCCATGCCTTTCTTCAGGCTTCCAAAAGTCAAACCAAAGTCATACACAGAGGAAATAATAGTGTACAAATATGTAGCTAAATTACTTACTTTCTAAATAATACAATCTTCTACACCGACCGTAGGCGGATACAATGAAACTGAAAAGGACCAGGCTGCAACCAGGCAGGGTGAAAGGCACAGGTAGCTGCTGTCAGGAATTGCATACAGGAGATGATGAGCACTGACTCCACACATTTCACACATGCGACACAATTTCTAGTGAAGCCCCGTATCGGGGTGTGTATTGGTTTCCCATGAGTCACGTGATTGGACAGAAAGCGAGGCTTCATTTGTCGTCGATCACGTGACTCTTTACACTTTAGCGTTTCACTTTGGGTGTCAGAAGGCTCGAACCCCAAATTATTTAACGAGTCCTTGTTGGCTCAGTCTGGATGATGGGTTTGTGAGGAGAGTGCTGTACTTTGAAAGTTACAGTTTTGCCTATTGCTTACACACGTTTTGCTAAATTTGGCTCATTGTGTCAAAACTCTACACACAAGCAAATAAGACAAAACACTGGGAAATAAACCATTCACATCTATGTCAAATTGAAACTCTGCTATCAAAACCTAACAATCCTTTGTTCAAATGTCACTCTGATGACAAAATGATATCCACTTGCATCATATGAATACACTTTCAGATCAGCAGCAACACACTAGTCTACTTTATATAAAAAACTGCAGTCTTTTGTTTTCAATGTTTTTATTCAGTTCCACAGAGGGCATGTTTTAACAACAACCAAAAAATGAAATACTGTTTTCAAAATCATTACATTAGTATATTTTACAGTACAGTAAATTCAGTTAAATCAAAAATAAAAACAAACAATACACTACTGTAAACACAGAAAAACACAATTGTGCGTAAGTGGGCTTATGGATCCTGCCGTCTGTTGGGGTCTGGCCACAGGATCTCATCAACATCACAAGCAATGTCTTCTCTCGCTAAGCATCGGGGAAAATATCCCCTTGTGTGCCGAATCCATCCCTGGATTGACCTCACCTCAATGTCTCCGCAGGCCTGTTGCATTGCCTGCAGAAGAGGCATACGGGCATGTGGTTGGCGGTCATATACGCGCCATCTCCAAGCGGAAAAAAATTCCTCTATAGGATTTAGAAATGGCGAGTAAGGGGGCAAGTAC
Source organism: Abramis brama (assembly GCF_963993115.1). Lineage (NCBI taxonomy): Eukaryota > Metazoa > Chordata > Actinopteri > Cypriniformes > Leuciscidae > Abramis > Abramis brama. Next base: position 25,887 of record NW_028156036.1, on the reverse strand, counting down.
AGAACTTCAAATTGATCATGGTTGGTGAACCAGTTCTGGACCAGAGCAGCCCGATGGAAACTAACATTATCCCAGACAACAACAAACCTGGGCTGCTCTGGTCCATCCTGTACAACTGCATCATGAAGTGTATCTAGAAATGTGATTATGTGTTGCGCATTATAGGGACCCAGTTTGGCATGATGGTGCAGTAGCCCTCGAAGACTTATGGCAGCACACAGTGTGATGTTTCCCCCGGGACATGCAAAATTGCCCTTTGGCCAATTATATTACGTCCCCGTCGTCTGTTTTTGCTAAGGTTGAATCCAGCCTCGTCAATGTAAATACATTCATGCGGCTGTGCAGCTCCATCCATGTCCAAGATTCTCTGTAACAAAAAATACATATTGTGGACTATACACTTACACATACAGAACCGACCCATCCCACCACAAAGGTACCTGTGTAGCTTTCTGAATGTATCTATGTGGTACTAATCCAGTGGTACATATTCATCTGTTACTGGACTGCACCCATTCTTTATTGTAAATGTAAAGGACTGAAACACTTACCTGTACATATTCATGTCGAAGTTCTTTGACCCTGACACTGTTCCTCTCAAATGGGACCCTGTACAGTTGCTTCATGGTCATGTTGTGCTTTACCAAGATCCGTCTGATAGTTGTGATGCTTACTCGATTTATGTTGTTGAATACTTGCCTATCTGCAAGTATTTGTTGCTGTAGCTGGTGGAGACGGATTGCATTGTTTGCTCTGACTAGGTTCAGTATGGCAAGTTCCTGCTGTTGGGTGAACAGGCGATGGCGTCCACCCCCAGTAGGTCTTCTAGCCATTCTGTAGAAAAATGCAACCACAAATTGTTCTCGTCTGCTTCTTTTTTACAGTACTGTGTATACTGAATTTTACTGTATTTACCATACACAGTACTGAAACATCTCAACACGTTATCACGGTATGTTTCACGAAACTACCACTTTTGTTGAAAAAGGAGCATTAGCCACCCTGGAATACAATACATGTGATACAGTAATGTGATATGGTACAGTACTGTAAATACTCTAGATACAGTCTGAGTAGAGTAGAGAGTTGAAGACATACCTGTTTTCCAGTCGGAATGTCCTTATTATGGATGAAACTGTGAAGCGGCTTAGATTAGGATGGACTCTCTGCCCAGCTTCCCTCATAGTCAGGCCATGGTTTATGACATGGTCCACCAAAGTTGCCCTTATGTCATCCGAAATAATGGTCCTTGCGTGGCCTCTTTGACCACGTCCTCCTCTCTCTCTCTGTCCTCCGCCTCTGCCTCTGTCCTCCGCCTCTGCCTCTGTCCTCCGCCTCTGCCTCTGTCCTCCGCCTCTGCCTCTGTCCTCCGCCTCTGCCTCTGTCCTCCGCCTCTGCCTCTGCCTCTGTCCTCTGCCTCTGCCTCTGCCTCTGCCTCTGCCTCTGCCTCTGCCTCTGCCTCTGTCCTCCGCCTCTGCCTCTGTCCTCCGCCTCTGCCTCTGCCTCTGTCCTCTGCCTCTGCCTCTGCCTCTGCCTCTGCCTCTGCCTCTGCCTCTGCCTCTGTCCTCCGCCTCTGCCTCTGTCCTCCGCCTCTGCCTCTGTCCTCCGCCTCTGCCTCTGTCCTCCGCCTCTGCCTCTGTCCTCCGCCTCCGCCTCTGCCTCTGTCCTCTGCCTCTGCCTCTGCCTCTGCCTCTGCCTCTGCCTCTGCCTCTGCCTCTGCCTCTGCCTCTGCCTCTGCCTCTGCCTCTGCCTCTGCCTCTCCCTCTGCCTCTCCCTCTCCCTCTCCCTCTCCCTCTCCCTCTCCCTCTCCCTCTCCCTCTCCCTCTCCCTCTCCCTCTCCCTCTGCCTCTCCCTCTGCCTCTAGCTCTCCCTGCCTCCATGCTTGCAAAGTTCTCAAAATGGCTTAACTGGGGCCTTTTTGTAGCTGGCTGATTGGTGTTCAGTTTTGTAAGTAAGTGTTTTCAGGTGTGTGTCTATGTCTTTTCAATTAACCAATGTGTGTTGTATTTTGAATAGATGTGTTTTCCCAATGGTACCCTGAGATTTCATTTTTGAACTAAGTGTCTTATGTATGAAATAGTGTGTAGTGTCTAGGAGCAAGTGTGTTGCAGAAAGGAGCAAGTGTGTTACAGAATTGCAACTAAAGTGTAAAGGAGCGCTTTTGTTTAAGGTATGGTTACACTTTGTTTAAGGTATAGTAACAACAACTTCAAGTTATGTTACTTTGGTTTAAGCATGTGTCTATAGTGTTCAAGCAACGGGCAAAAACTGTAATCAATACATTACATTTAAATAACCAAAATTTATTTGTCACTACTTAGGCTATTCTTTTTTGTTGTTGTTGTGTCTTTTTGTTTTTGTAAAATCTTTGCACTTTTGGTGTTTTTTAGGTAACTTGGTGTTGGTATTTGGGGTTAGGGTGTGATTAGGGGATAGGGGATAGGGTGTTGGTGTTTGGTGAAGGGGTTTGTATTTAGATCAATGGCAACAGCCAAAAAAAGGAAGACTTCCCCTACCTGGGAATATTTTGAGCTTATAACTTCCAATGTATGTATGCATTTCTTATATATATATTTTTATTTATTTATTAATTTTTAATTTTAATTTAACTTATTTTATTGTTGTAGCCTATGTAATTTATTACTTTCATATAACTTTTTTTCAGAAGGTGAGATGCTTGGTGTGTGACAAAGCTTGTGTATGGAAACAGCACATCATCCAGGCATTTCAGAGCTTTACATGAGACTGCACAGCCCCAGAACAATCATAAAAGCACACAAAGTAGGACTGTTGCTTCATGATTTTTATTCATAAGCAAATGGTTGATGAGGCATTGGTCAACATGGTCATAAAAGACTCGCAGCCATTTACAGTGGTTGAGGATGAGGGTTTCAGGGGCCTCATCCATGCCCTTGATCCATATAATCCCAACCAGACAGGTGAGTTTAGCAGAGGTCAATATGTATAACCTATATAATATATCTGTATCTATAATAATATAATTTCAATGTTTTGTGAACTCAAAAAGGCTTTAAAGAAAATGGTGGCATCAAAATATGAAGAAGCAAAGAGGAAGGCCAAGGCTAACAACTGCTGTGTCTCTAACATCGGAAATGTGGACTTCTATCATATGCATATCTTGCAATAACCTGCCATTACATTGATGACAGTTATAAGCTGAATACAGTGTTGTTGGATGTTGAGAAGTTCCCAAACAGGCACACAGCGGAAAATATGGCCCTGGTGAAAAAGAATGTCATGATGGAGTGGGCAATCAAGGACAAAGTGAAGTGTCTTGTCAGAGATGCAGCAGCTAACATGATTGCTTGTGCAAGAATTCTGCAAGTGAGACATTCAGTTTGCATTGCACATGCATTTAACACCATGGTTAAAAAGTCTTTTGATCAGGTATCAGCTCTGTGTGACATTCGGAACAAAGCAAAAAAAAGTGGTCACCTATTTTAGAAGCAGCACCTCTGCCAAAGAAATGTTGACCCAGGTGCAGCAAGAGATGAACAGACTCTAGACCAGTTCTTAAACTGTGAATGAAGTGGAAACACGAAACAGCACTTCCCACATGCTTCAACGGCTGCATGACGAAAGGCAAACTGTGGGAGCATACATTGCCTCACTTAAAACTGATATAGCTCCAATTCATGCACAGGACTATGAAGCCATACAGCAAATTCTGTATATGTTCTCGCCCCATTTCACCTGGCCACAGTAGAGCTGTCCGAGGAACTACGAGTGTCTGGCTCCAAAGTAATTTCTTTGCTAAAAATGATTCACCATTCATTACAGGTTGAACAAATTAGGTATTTATTTTTATTTATGTAGAATACTCATTAGCAAATTTTGATTTTTTTTATAATTTTTTTGCACAGAGTAAATCATTTTGTATTTCATAGGTTAACCATGGAAATCACAAAGGAATTAACTGAAAACCTCATCAGTCGATCAGCATAATGACCATGGCAAATCTGCCGGACCCAAAGTTTAAAAAGTTGGGTTTCCTTAACCAAACTAAAATGACAGAGGCTGTCAAACGACTAAAAGCAGAATGTGGTAATGTCATCAGGGCCGAAGATGAAAGACCTCAAGTATTTATTTATTATTATTTTATTTTTTATTATTGTATTTTATGAAAATTTTAAGAAACCTGATGAAATATAGACATACTTCAGTGCTCAGTTTGTCCCTCTGACAGTGAGTCTCTTGTGTTTGTTCTAGATGGACCAGAAGATGTTTCTATTGAGGGTCCGAAAGTGGTGGATTTAGGGGTTCCTGTGTCTCTGTCTTGCTCTGCAAATTCTGAACCTTCTGCCTCATTCATCTGGAGGTTTAATGGAACAGACACCAGTGTGACCACACACACTTTCACCATAGAGAAGACTGACTTCACACACAGTGGAGATTACGAATGCACTGCCTCGAATAATGTCACAAAGAGAAGTGCCTCAGATAGACATGCTTTACTAGTTAAAGGTAAGCAGTTAAAATTAACCTGAAATTTGATAACCAATGCTTTAACCTTAATTTACCACTTATACAAAGATACTTTCTATTTTTAAAAATATATATTTTGAAAAAATTATGTACTTCTAATAATTATTTTCTGTTTTATAGAACTTTTAACTGTTCTAGTGTTGTGCTTTGAATAGTCTGTTACTGTTCTTGTGTGTTTGCCACAGTAGGAGGAGGAAGAGGAGGAGGAGGAAGAGGAGGAGGAAGAGGAGGAGGAGGAGGAGGAGGAGGAAGAGAAAGAGGTCCCAGATGGCAATAAACCATTTAAATCATGCTAAATAAGCACTTATGCATCAATGTCAATGGAACTGAATTAAAATTACAATAATAATTAGCGTCTCTTGCACCCTCAGTTATTATTAAAACAGTGTTGAAGTTTTAAACATGATCAAAATCAATGGTAATATTATTCAGTAAAAGTTACAGTGTTGTTGATTCTACAACACTGTTGTTTAATCACTGTTGAAATGAATAAAAATGATATACAGTATAATATATATCAAAGGTATTGTTGTTGAATCAATGCTATAATGTGATGTTGGTTCAACATTATACGTTTGCACCCTCAGTTATTCTGAAACACTGTTGAAATTTGAACAAAATAGCAATAGTAATGTCATTGAATCAATGTTATGATGTGGTGTTGATTTTACATTATGTTTGTTTAAATTTATTGAAAATACATTTGAAATCATATGGAATGTTAACATCAATGTTGTAATCTGATGTACCCAGATTTAATGAAGACACAACATTAAAGTTTAAAATTTGCTACATCAGTTCCTGATCATTACAAAGTTTCTATTACTACAGTAAAACATAAAAACAGAAGTTTTGTCAAAATCATTTAAAATGATAATAATAAAAAAACACCTTTCCAGTAGTCAGGTTCCCTCAGAGGTGATGTTAGCAGATGAGTCGCCCTCTATTAATGATTCTTCTGGACCAATAAGCCTGAAATCAGATTTTTTTTTTTTTTTTTTGTGTGTGTGTGAGAGAGAGAAAGAACAAAGACACTGGATCTAAAATGAGTCTTTCATATTTAGTGAGCACTGAATGAAATTTAGTTAGGACCAAGTTCGCACTTGTAAAACAACAGGAGAGCTTGAGCTTTTGTGTGGCAAAAAGTGGCTAATTAAGGGCTAAGATTACCACAAACACGTGAGTTTGCGTTGATGAATTGTGAACAAATGTTGTTACTTGAATTACGGAGGTCCAGGGCGTTACTGAAGGCCCAAAAAACAATGAAAGAAATGTTTCTTTATGGTCAATGTGTGTGTGCCCCATAGCCTTCAAGATCCCTCCAGGATGCTACACTGAGAGAAAGCTGTAATTTATAAATGCTCATTTAAATCATATCAAAAAGTTTTGTTTATTTTACTCTGTTTTTAAATCTTCATAGTTTTGTAATGATTCGTTTTTTACAGTTTTTTTGGATTGCTTACACACTAAAATTAAAAGTAGTACACTATTAGCAAAACCTTACACTCAAGAAGCAAAACATCAGCCCATATTTGCACAACTATAAGCACATTGTCAACCTCACACTTGTTGGAGGAGGGGGAGGGGGAGGAGGAGGGGGAGGAGGAGGGGGAGGGGGAGGAGGAGGAGGAGGGGGAGGAGGAGGAGGAAGGGGAGGAAGGGGAATCAACAGAGGAAGAGATGGAGGCCATGCTAGAGGTAGAGGAAGAGGAAGACAAGAGGAAGAGGAAGACAAGAGGAAGAGGAAGACAAGAAGGTGCTCAAAGAGGACCGAATCTGACAAATGAGATCCGCGCAACACTGGTTGACCACGTTGTCAACCACGGCCTGACTCTGAGGGAGGCTGGACTACGAGTACAGCCAAATCTAAGCCAATACACAGTGGCAAGTGTGATAAGAACATTTCGACTGGAAAATAGGTATTGTAAAAATATCATCATATCAAAAACATCTGCACGGTTTCAGTAACTGCTTACAGTACTGTATTCTATGCACTATCAGCACTTCTGTTACCTTTTCCTGTGAAATTACTGTACTATTGTATACTGTTTTTTTTGTTTTTTTTCTATATAGGATTGAGGGTCAGGAACGACAAGGGGAAGGCCTCCTATGTTCACAGAACAGCAAGAGAGGGAGATAGTAAACATGGTTTTGGCCAACAATGCTATAACACTCAATCAGCTCCAAGCTAACATTGTCAATAACCACGCCAGTTTCAACGATATCCATCAGGTCTCAACATCAACACTGGCACGCATCCTAAAAAAAAAACATATTCAAATGAAGCAAATTTATCGAGTGCCTTTCGAGCGCAATTCCGAAAGGGTGAAACGACTGCGGCATGATTATGCAGAGGTATGTATTCACTTTAGCAGTGTGATCTTGCATACTGTCTCATAATCTTTTACTGTACTGTAATATGTATACTAGATCTACACTGAACTACACAATTTTGCCTGACATTGTTCTTCAGAGAGTTTTACGAATGGATGGAGAGGAGATTCAGCATGAGTTCATTTACGTAGATGAGGCTGGGTTCCACCTGACGAGAACACGAAGGAGGGGAAGAAACATCATTGGCCACAGGGCTATAGTCAATGTCCCAGGGCAACGTGGGGGTAATATAACACTCTGTGCAGCCATTACACAGAATGGGGTCCTCCACCGCCATGCCCATATGGGCCCTTACAACACAGCACTCATACTTACATTCTTGGACCAATTGCACAACATAACAGCAGCAAATCAAATCGATCATATGCAATACATTGTTGTCTGGGACAATGTGTCTTTCCACCGCTCTGCTCTGGTTCAGAACTGGTTTCAGCAACATCCACATTTCATCGTCCTATATCTTCCACCATACTCACCATTGCTCAACCCTATAGAAGAGTTTTTCTCGGCATGGCGGTGGAAGGTATGATATGATCTCCGTCTCCAGGCTGAGGTACCCCTCATCCAAGGCAGCAGCAATGCAAGGATGGATTCGTCATTCAAGACGTTTCTTTCCAAGGTGTCTTGCTAATGACAACATTGCCTGCGATGTTGATGAAATTCTCTGGCCAGATCCAGCTAGGCGAAGAGACAATGTCTAGTGTGAATTTACATTATATTTGTACTTTGTTGATGGTAGCCTACTCTAATCATAGGGAAGTAGAAGTGCTAAAAGTGTTAAGTTTATCACAGCAGAGTGTAACTCGTGCAAACAGAGTATAGTAATGTGAAACGTGTGTTTCATATAGTAACAAAGTGTGTTTTTTAAACAAGTGTATAGTTTTTACAAGAGTGTTTAATTATGCAAAGGATCTGTAGTGTTTTGCTAATTGGGTGTGTGGTTGTGCTAATTGTGTGTAGTGTTTTGAAAACACAGGCCCCGTTTTGAAAATCGTGCTTAAGCAATCCAAAAAAACCTGTAATTCAAAGCATAATCTTACTTTTTAGCTATGATCTATTGCACATATCAGTTGTATATTATTTTTACTTTCCTTGCATCTTCCGAACTATCCTTAATCAGTGTGGAAACACACAGGGTGAAAACCTTTACAGAAAATATACTATTGGTTATCTACTCAAAATATATGTAGAATTTAAAAATGTTACCATTTGTTGATGCGACAGGTTGTCTGTTGGCTGCATGAACAGACTTTGGGGAGAGCTGATGATACTAAAGCACACATGGACACATGCCCTTCGACCTCCTCGATTTTGGAGGGTGTTAAAGACTCTACAAGTTAGTCCTTAATTTCAGATGTGTAAATTACAAAACAGCATTTTTCAACTGAGTGAATCTACACATGAGAGGTCTTCAGAACTCGTGACTTCCGGAGTCAATGGGGCTCATGAGAATATTTAATGTCCCTTAAAAACCCAAGATTAAGCTAAATGACACTAGTTTTCCAATGTTCCCCCAATATCAAATACTGTATATGATTTGTATTACACTTTTTCAATGGATGATCCTGCTTTAAAGTTTGAACAAAAATTTAAAAGCATTTCTTCATACTTTTCTGACACAATACCATTACAGTTTTTCTCGATTGTTTAAACACATTTCTTGAAACTATGCCTCGTATTCTCAAAATTGTAAACACAAATCCATAACGTCTCACCCAATTCCCCAGACATCTTATTTTCAGGTCAAAATGAAGCTCTACACTCAAAACCATTCACACTTGCTGAAAAACCAAACTTTGCCCTCAGACAGGACACACAAGACCTCAAAATCACACACACTACAACATAGTCTAACACACTGGTGCAATGAATTCAAAACAACATTTCCAAAACTGGTAAGTTATGTTGCTTATGGTTCCCCCCATCACAAACCTTTTCACATGATGAACACAAAAGACACAACCAGTGGATACATTGGCACATTTTGATTCATTCATGTACTACACAGTACAACACACACAACAAAACAAAACACTTTTTTTTTTCCTGTTTTACTTTTTTATATATACATATATATATTATTCTCTCCTCTAAAAAAAATTGTATATTTACTTACAGTAAGATGTGTGTGACCATCATATGACATCATATGAGCACACACAAACCTTATTCTAATATGGAATTGTATTGGAATGGTAAAGAGTGTTACAGTTTTTCTCGATTGTTTAAACACATTTCTTGAAACTATGCCTCATATTCTCAAAACTGTAAACACAAATCCATAACGTCTCACCCAATTCCCCAAACATCTTATTTTCAGGTCAAAATGAAGCTCTACACTCAAAACCATTCACTCTTGCTGAAAAACCAAACTTTGCCCTCAGACACACACACAAGCCCTCAAAATCACACACACTACAGCGAACATAGTCTTACACACTGGTGCAATAAAAGTTTTTACCAACTGCTTACACACAAAATCTTTTCATGTCACATGATTTTTGAAACCTCTCACTCAAAGTGCAAAACTACATGCCAAATCTTCAAAACCATAAGCTATTTCTCAGCCTTTGACTCAGTTTTCAATTGCATAAAACACTTTTTTCAAAACACTACACACAATTCTCTACCTAAAACACAAAGATCTATCAGGAAGTGACTTGCTTTCCTTTTCAAAACACAACCAATCAAAATGCTACACTTATTCACCTGGTCACACACACACTCCTCATATGTGCAAACACTAATTGCTTAACTGATCACTAACCAATCACTGCTTTACTGTAGTATAGGCCTAAATAGGTCAAAGGTCAGATGATCTGTTTTGAACAATGGATTCCTGGGACCCCCCCGGGTCATCAATACTGAATGCTAGTGCTTTCTAAATGACAACATGGTCTAGGCAATGAGAAATGAAGGGATTTGTGTGTAGAGTTTTGCAGTGACAGTTCAACAAATCTGACTCATGTGTCAAAACAAGGAATAGTGTTTATAGTTTAGTGAAATGGGTGTGCTTTTTGATAAATGGCATTATGGTTTTGAAATTTTAGTTCAAAAGCCTGGTTATAGTGTTTAAGCAATCGAGAAAAACTGTAATTGATAGTATTTTTTCTTTTATAAAATGTACTGTTCTTATTTCAACAAAGGTTCAATTTGCATATTTATTAATAAAAATATTGATTTTAGATAATAAAATACCTAAAAAGCTACACAGTCCCTTTAAGAAAAAGCAGTGTTTTACAATACAACTAAACCATGATAACAGATGATTTTTCTTTTGACAAACATTTCAAATTATTTAACATCCAAGAGCTGAAGAAGTAGTTCTTTATGCAAAAAAATAAAATAAAATAAAAGCAACAAAAAAACAATACAAATAGTATAAGTTGACATAAACAAAACACTCCCAGATCCTCCCATAAGTTGTAATGAACATTTTACAATATATGTAAATAGATTCTTTCAGATTTGTTAGAGGGACTGTACCACATTATTGTAACGCAATAACATTTGAGGACTAAGGTTACCTGCCCTTGTGAAGGCTATGGATATAATTCGGGCATAAGCTTTATGCAACAATTAAAGGGATAGTTCACTTTAAAATGAAAATTCTGTCATCATATACTCACCCTCATGTTGTTTCAAACCTGTACGAATTTCTTTCTTCTGCTGAACAGAAAGGAAGATATTTAGAAGAATGTCAGTAACCAGACAGTTTCTGGGTCCCATTGACTTCCATAGTAGGAAAAAAATATACTATGGAAGTCAATGGGACCCAGAAACTGTCTGGTGGAGTATCCCTTTAAGAGTGCACAATTTACTATGTGTGTACGGTGTATAAGAAAAGAGACATTTAGCAGTAATGAATACATAACACAGAAACCCTCTCTTCTGATCTATTGTAAGTTTGATTTTACAAAATGATGATGATTTTTACAAAATGATGATGATGATGACATTGAAAATGTTTTTTTTCCCCACTAGCAGATGACACCGTTTACATCTTGTTTCTTTGTACAGTTTTTAGATGAAGACTACTCTTTGAGCACGGTCAAACAGGCATAAGAATTAATGAACAAATACAGCATAAGAAAATTACATGACACTAAAATATAAACTGTGATATTATTTTAGGTAATCTCTATGGTCTGTCTACGAAAGCGGTCACAAGATACATAATTGGCCCTACCTCAACATGAAAAGTGAGTCTTGATGTTTTTCTGTTACATATATAACTGTTACACTTAAAAGAAGTGAAGAAGACCTTTATTAACCGCCCAGAGCCGTGCGTGGAGCACTTTTATCACGGATGGATGCGCTTTGATGGACTTCCAAATATACCCATTGACTCCCACTATAAAGCTTGGAAGAGCCAGGACAATTTTTAATATAACTCTGATTGTATTCGTCTGAAAGAAGAATGTCATATACACCTAGGGTGGCATCAGGGTGAGTAAATCATGGGCTAATTTTCATTTTTGGGTGAACTATCCCTTTACTGTAACATCAAAGTATTACCATTTCAAAATGCAACTCACACATTACATCTGAGATGAGATGGATTTATTTCATTACAATGGTCTAACTATCAATTGATACAACTGTTCAAAATGATAAGTAACTGCATTACTCTTGATGCATTGTTCTTATGGAAATTGATTAACAAAATTCCATGTTTAGATCATGAAAGTTTCAGGATATTGATCAATTGACACCAATTACCATAGAACATGACCCAGTTGGACTACATTATGGATGGATCATCATTCTTTAACAGACATGGTTTCTATGGTCCCATGTACCACTTTTACAGACCACATTTTTAGATTTGACATTACTTTATGCAAAATGCCTCCTTTAATTGCTTTTTTGGTTACTGCCAACTCATTACTGGTGGTTGATTTCACATTGTGATACACGTATAAAGTGAGTGGTATCCCACATTCACAATGAGAACTGGTACAGTAAATCTTCAGAATGCACTAAACCTTAGGCTACTTCCAATTGTTAAATGATTGTATACACATTATATACAATATGTACCACAGACTGTGATGTGATTACTGATAAAGGTGGACATTTGATAAGTTTGTGACCCTGCAGCGGGTTTAGAGTTAATTTATAATGAACAAACTTCACTCATCCTCATGAAACAACACAATCAAAGTTAAAGTTTAACTATATTTCCTTATCAGATGCATGTTAGTTGTAAACCATAAAGAAAAACATGTATATAAAAGAGCTGAAAACTAGAACAAGAAAGTAGAATAAACAAGAAAATAGATCAGCTAAATATACATTTTACACATAAAATAACAAAACAGTAGTTGAATTATTTGAAAAATATTAATGAAATATAAAACAACAACAAGATCACTCCCATATAAATGAAAGAAAGCAATATACATTTGCTTACCAAAACTTATCACTTCCTTGTTTCTTTTCCAAGTGACGTTGTGTTCAGGTCTAAAGGGGAATTTAGTCATAAATGTAAATTTATTTTATTTGCCTAGTGCACAAAAGAATGAGTATGACTTTTTCTTTTGAATTCTGAGAGACAGTTTTAGTGTTATTTTTAAATTGCTTACACACAATTTCTCAAACTATGGGCTCCATTTCTTGAAATTCTACACAAAACCACAGAAAATACACATAACATGCAAAACATCACACATTTCTTGCAAAAACAAACACTTCTTTTTGCATAGTAACTACACACAAACCATCAATTGATTAGTCATATACACGTCAAACTATACACAGATGTTAAAAATGTAAACCACTACTATAATTTACAGTTATTTACTGTAACTGAACTGAATCAACTGACTTGAGCTGAAAAATGACACTTTTGGCTGCTTTTCAGTTGAATTCGTTACTATTGTGAAACTGCTTTGAAACGATCTGTATTGTAAAGCACTAGAAATTAGGATGACTTGCATATTCATTATATATTTACAAAACAAACAGAAATGCAATAGGGTGGAAAATGTATGTTTCTCAGAACACTGAGTTTTGATTTCTAAATTATCAAATTATGTATATTTACACTATAAACAGAAAAGAAGGGGATAAAAAATAAATTATTTCTTTCTCAAAACAATGAGTTTTGATTTCTAAGCACAAAGAACAAATGATGTGTGCATGAGTAAATGGTTTCACTCAAGTACCACTTGTGTCAGCAATTTAAAAAAAACTGTATCTGTGTGATCAACAGTAGATAAATATTAGCATACAAATATAAAACATCATTTGACAAACACATTTGCAGAAGAAATCAGAAAACTGGAATAGTGAAAACATTTAAATGAATATTAAGTACAGACTGCTCAAATATTGCAGATAATTTACACATTAGCAGGACCGTGATCATGTGCATGTTTGTTAGTTTCTACACTGATGTTGGGAGAAAATCTAAATGGATTTTATGATGGTGAAATGTGTTAAAGCTGAATGAACCACATTCTTATATTGGTAAATGAAAATATGATCAAACTAGCCTAAATACTTTGTAAAGAAGTGTTAAATCTGCTGTCTACTGCGTTTTGTGTGGTCAGATTTCACATGGACCTGCAAATACTCTATACATATGTAACAATAGAAACATCACAAACTGTGTGAAATGTGTAGTATGCAGGAAGATACAACACTGCAGTATACAGTAGATGTTTCAGTGTCTTCACTTCCTCGCTGGCGCACAGGAAGAGTGTTTGATACCTGAATGTAACAAATGTAATAAAATAAAAGAATCTAATGATTTCCTGAATGTCTGCAACTGCAGGACAGAATAAATAGCTCTTATTTTGTGATGTAGCCAAAGCACACATATGAAGTATAAATAGGACAGAATGGATATAAATATTCTGAAACTGCTCACCTGGTGGAGGTGTAGGAGCCCTTGGTCTGTTTGAAAACCCATGTTTTACATTTTCATAGTCATTAGTTTGACTTTGATTCACATATATATTCCTTTCATTCATATTTACATCTCCACTAGTCATCTGGAAATCAAGGGTTCTTTCATAGTGCTACAAACAGCAAATTAAAAACAAATTAATTTGTTTTTCTTACATTACAATGTCATATACAATGATGATGTCACATGAAGTAAAAGTATGTTGCTGATATTTAAATGGTGAAACATAAAGCCCACTATTAAACAGTGCTAATGCCAATCATACTGACTGTGCTGCATAAAAAGTGTTGTGCTGAGTAGAAAACAAAAACTGAAAGTCACTCACAGGCTCCTGTATGTTTTGTGCTGCTGTTTAAAGAAAGAAACACTCAGTGAGTTTGATACTGAAATCTTTTACAGGTCATTATCAGTCAATCTTGTTACAATTGGGAAAGACAGTTGTTCTGTTTCAATCAGATCAAACTCATCCCAGACAGCAACATAGTGTCAGCCCAGATCCGTCCCGCATATGGTACACGCTGAATCCAGATCTAGCCCGGAACGGGCCGACACTGTTGCTGTCTGGGATGTTGGTATTATGAAGAATAAATAACAAACATACCTCCACTTGCTTGTCCTTTTTGTTGTTCATTTATTTTTGGGCTGTAGTGTAAAGATAAATACAATTTGTTAAAAGTTTATTTTACCACAGTTATATTTCCACTGAGAACATTTTGTTATTATGCATGAAATACCACTAAAATATTAACATGTTTTAAGGGAAAATGACTGTAATGACTGTTCTTGATATGGTATAGTATCATATAAAAATGGGATTTTGATCAATAGGACTTTGATTTACAAAGATTATTAATGACCAAGACACAAGTTGTGACAAAGACAATCACTGACAAAATTCACTAAAATAAATGTGTTAAAGCTGTGATGTGATTTTAAAATTACTCAAATTATCTTGGTTTTTATTAAATAGAAAATAAGACCACAAATGCCAGCAACTGCCACTAAAACACCAATGACAATCCCAACTATCGCTCCTGTTGTCAGTCCTAAGTAAAGACACAAGAAACAACAGACGAAGATCATGTGCTGCACACAATACTTTATCCTTCATCAAAAATGTAAAAGTAATTTAAAACACCAGCTAAAACAGCAGCCAATTTATTTATATATAGTTTTTATTTTAAACAATTTTAAGTGGTAAATTAAGTGATACATTAAAGTGAGGGCATTGCTTATCATATGTTTACAAGTTTCAGGTTAGTTTTAACTGCTTACCTTTAACTAGTAAAGCATGTCTTTGTGAGGTTACGCTTCTCTTCGTGACACTATTCCAGGCAGTGCATTCGTAATCTCCACTGTGTGTGAAGTCAGTCTTCTCTATGATGAAAGTGTGTGTGGTCACACTGGTGTCTGTTTCATTAAACCTCCAGATGAATGAGGCAGAAGGTTCAGAATTTGCAGAGCAAGACAGAGACACAGGAACCCCTAAATCCACCACTTTTGGACCCTCAATAGAAACATCTTCTGGTCCATCTAGAACAAACACAAGAGACTCACTGTCAGAGGGACAAACTGAGCACTGAAGTATGTCTATATTTCATCAGGTTTGAGCTCAAGTCATCTTGATGTTTAAATGTTTAACACTCACAGTTGATGATCAGGCTGTGTTTTGCTGTCTTATTGCTGACAGGGTTTCTATAAGTACACTGATATTCCCCACTGTCTGATCTCTGCACTGGACTGATGGACACTGATCTGTTATCAGGTGAGAAGATGATGCGGTTGCTAGGAGACAGAGGACTGTTATCTTTCATCCACTGCACAGAGGTGATGCTGCCAGTTCCCTCAGAGGTGATGTTCGCAGATGAGTCGCCCTCTATTAATAAATCTTCTGAACCAATGACCATGACATTAGATATGTTTTCTGTGTAAATGAGAGAGAAAGAACAAATACAGTACACTCAATCTAAAATTGGTCTTTCACATTTAGGGCCCACTGAACATTTGTAAAAAAATAAATTATAATAATAATAATTAGCAGTTAAGAGTTTAACAGATAAAAGTGCACTCCTACCTAGTATTATTATGAAGTCTGAATACTTTTTGTTTATGACTGCAAATAACTGTGATGTGGCATCACTCACTGTAATGTAGAATCACTATCATTATTTACAGCTTGCTTTTGTTTTATTTTGTCCCTTTTACTTGTTTAGTAATGTTAACAGTTGTTTAGTCTTTAAATGTTTGTTCATATTAACCATTGAATTGTGTATGCTGAATGTTAACTTTTGGGTGTTTTTCCTTTGTCAATATGTTTTTCAGATATCAACTGTATGACACTTTATAGTGTAAACTACTTTGTACTTACATAAAAGTCAGGGCCGTGCACAGGGGGGTGGCCCGGTGGCTAGAGCCACTGCCCCTCTGCCCTCATCGACTGAGGTGCCCCTCTTCCCCACCCCCACCGGAGCGGGGAAACGAGCTTTAAACGAGTGAGCGAGCGTGCAGCAGTGTTAGTGTGTATCTGTCAAAATAGTCAGCAAGATGGAGAAGAAACGCAAGGAATGTGCAGAAAAACAGCTTGAAAAAATAGAAACAGGCCCTTGAAGCAGACACTGTAAAATGTGTCAAAATATACACTACTGTTCAAAAGTTTGGGGTCAGTAAGATTTTTTTTATGTTTTTAAAAGAAGTAGCCTATCTTCTGCTCACCAAGGCTGCATTATTTGATAAAAAACAAACAGTAATATTGTGAAATATTATGACAAATTAAAATGACTGTTTTCTATTTTAATATATTTTAAATTGTAATTTATTCCTGTGATCAAAGCTGAATGTTCAGCATCATTACTCCAGTCTTCAGTGTCACATGATCCTTCAGAAATCATTTTAATATGATGATTTGATGCTCAAGAAACATTCATTATTATTATCAATGTTGAAAACAGTTGTGTACAATTTTTTTTTCAAAATTCTTTGAATAGAAAGTTCAAAAGAACAGCATTACTGTATATTCACATAGAAAACAGCTGTTTTAAATTGGAATAATATTTCAGAATATTACTGTTTTTGTTAGCATTTTTAATCAAATAAATGCAGCCTTGGTGAGCAGAAGATACTTATTTTAAAAACATTAAAAATCTTATTGACCCCAAACTTTTGAACGGTAGTGTATGTTTTCTGACCTTCATCAGCTCCTGTGGCAGATGATGATAGTGAGGAGGATCAGGAGAGAGATGAGAGAGTGTAGAGCCTGCGGTAAGCAGAACTACTTTCAAAACACTTAGGCCATGTCATGAGTGTAGGAACCCATAACCGAGTTACAGATCATTTCCACATCTGTATAGTTTTTGTGAACATATTTTTTTTATTTTGTATTACAATACAAATACAATACAGGATTTTCACAAAAAAAAAAAAAAAAAAAAATAAACACCCTCCCTACCCCAACAAGAGAACCATAAAGGTATATTCACACCCAATAGATAATAATAATAATAATAATAATAATAATAATAATAATAAATAATAATAATAATAAAAAATAAATAATAATAAAAAATAAATAAAAATAAAATAAAACAATTATAAAATAAAATAAACAAAAGCCCAAGATCACATTATTGGTATTACCCAAGAGTCTTTCCATTCTGTTCCAGAAAATGAAGGAAGGAGTCCCAGATCTTGTAAAATATGTGCTTTTTTTGTTTGATTGAGTAAGTCAGTCTTTCCATTGCTATACAAGAAGACAATTCTTTGATCCAGAGTGATAAAGATGGACAACAAGTATTTTTCCAGTGTATGGCAATCAGGCGTTTCGCTTGCAATAAACACAGATTTATAAGCTTCTGTTCATGTAATTTCAAAGATAAGGCAGGTGGAAGTAGACCAAGAATACAGATTTTGGGGCAAACAGGGATTTCTTTAGCAATAATTTTGGATAATACACTGATTACTTCTTTCCAAAAGGATTGTAAGTGCTCACATTGCCAGATGCAATGAAATAATGTTCCTTTATGAGTTGTACATTTTCCACAGATATCTGGTATATTTGGATTGAATCTATTCAATTTTTCAGGTGTTATGTATGTTCTCATTAACCAATTATATTGGATCAATTTAAAACGAGTATTTATTGATAATGTTTGTGCTTGGGCACAAGTTTTTTCCCATTCATTTTCAGTGACATCCATTTGGAGATCATCAATCCAAGCCAGTCTTTTATGATTTGTTGAGTCTTTAGAGGCATTAACAAATTGGCTGTATATCATAGAGATTTTACCTTTATCATTGGGATTTTTAACTGCCAATTCTTCTAAAATACTTAAGGGAGGACACTGATATGAATGAATCTTAGATCGTATGAAATTACGGATCTGAAGAAACTTAAAAAAGTGAGACTGGGGGATTTTGTGTCTTTCCCTTAAGATTTCAAAGGACATCAATGTATTCTCTACATAAAGGTCTGCTATTTTCTGTATGCCTTTCTGCCACCACAACTTAAAGCCTGAGTCTGATTTGCCTGGAGTAAACATTGCATTGCCCCAAATAGGGGAAAGTTGAGATAATACAGGTGTCACTCCCAGCTCAGCTTGTGATTCGTGCCATACTGAAATAGTGGTTTTAGCAAATGGGTTAGTTGTATTTTGTTTGAGTCTCCTTACAGAGTCAGAGTATAAATATGTATCAAGACTCAATTCTCCTGCATCTTTTTTTTCAATTTGAACCCATGGAGTATGAGATGGACTAGCAAACCAGAAACATGCGGCTCTCAGTTGGGCTGCCTTAAAATACCATAAAAGATTAGGGAGTTGTAACCCCCCTCTTTCGAATGGAAGGTACAGAAGCGATAAACGAAGCCTGGAGCGTTTCTTGTTCCAAATAAATTTAACAAATGTCTTCTTCATATTTGAAAAAAAGGAAGGAGGAGGAGTTAGGGGAATTGATTGAAACAAATATAGAAATTTAGGGAGTATATTCATTTTAATGGTGTTCACCCTTCCGGTAATGGTGAGAGGGAGAGACATCCATCTATTTAAACTTTCATTTACTTGAGCTATCAAGGGAGTATAGTTGGACGCAATCAGATCCTCCACCCGTGGAGTAATTTTGATTCCTAAATATCTAAATCCATCGATAGAGGTTTTATAAGGATGTTGAATTGTTGGATTCAGCCTTTCTTGATCATTAAGAAAGAGTATAGATGACTTTGATTTGTTAATTTTATATCCCGAAAATATTCCAAAGTCATTAATCAAATTGTTAAGAGTGGGTATCGAATCTTTAAGTTTAGTTAAATAAACAATTATATCGTCTGCAAATAGCGAAATCCGATGTTCTAGGCCTGTAATTTCAATTCCCTTTATACCTGGGCACATTCTAATCGCAATTGCCAGGGGTTCCAGGGCCATCACAAATAACAACGGAGAGAGTGGACAACCTTGACGAGTCCCGCGATATAAATTAAAAGGTTTGGAAGTTAAATTATTTGTAAGGACCTCTGCTGTCGGGCTATGATATAAAATCTTTACCCACTGGCAAAAGTTCTGACCGCATCCAAAACGTCTAAGTACATCAAATAAATAAGACCATTCAACTCTGTCAAATGCTTTTTCTGCATCTAACGATAAGATACATGAGTCTGTTGATCCATTCTTCTCATAAATAATATTAAGTACTCGCCTAATATTATGGAAGGCCTGTCTATTTCGGACAAAGCCATTTTGGTCAATTCCTATTATGAAGGGCAAGTTATCCTCTAGTCGAAGGGCTAAAACCTTGGCTATAACTTTGGCATCGGAATTACATCTGTATAGTTGACGATTACCGCAATTCACTAGAAATTTAATGAGAGGCGTTTGTAAACCATGTTTTCCGCCAAAATAAAAGCTTGATGCAGTTTCCGTCAAAATAAAAGATAATGTGCTTATCTCTTTCAAGTATAGAAATTGGTACAAAACTAATTATGAAAGTTTCCTTTATTGTTTTACAAAATATGGCTATTACTGTCATTTGATTAATATTATAACTATTATTATGTAGTAGGTGTAATGTAAATAGACACTGTAACTAAAAGAGGTTTGAATTTCTTTGTTTAATTTGCACATTGAATATGGGTTGGAGATTTTAATTTTGAACTCTCAAAGTGCACCAGATTGATGAATTTAACATTAAAATACACAAAACACTGGTATTGCTATGCCAGTGCAGCTTATAGCTTGTTTTAGGATTCATCACTGTATTAATAAATGTAAAATTTTTACTTATTTCATCTGTTAACTCTCACTCGTTCATATACTCACTCATTACATGGCATTAGTGGTTTTAAGGAATTGGAGTTGGTATGCATATATTTAAGGGCGTGCAAAGATGGGTGCTGTTTATGATCATATATTGGCCAGTCTGGGCCAAAATGCCAGGGCCGTTTTTTTTTTTTTTTTTTTTTGTCCAGCATTGTGTACAACATATCCACGTTCTTAGAATTAGCTGCTTGTCTAATCAAATTATTGTACTCTCGATCAGATCTAATACAAATAACTAAATTTTCTGTTGTTGGCAGTGTGCCAACCCCCCCAAAAAAACAAAATAGTGCCCCTTTTTTGGTTTAGGCCACTGCCCCTTAAAATGTCTGTGCACGGCCCTGATAAAAGTCATCGTTAGATTTCATGTGTTCATGAAAACACTTTTGCTGCTATTGAGGTGAGATATAGATAAAGTTTAAGGTTAAGGTGTAAGGGAAGGGTCGGCAGTGTAATTACAGAAATTAATTACAGCTGTAATTACAGTAGCCTATATTCATAAATATATGTAAAAACATGAATGTACAGATGTATCAAATGGTTCATTTAAATGTTAGTAGGCTACATATTAGTTAAAGACATTTAATATTAAGTGGGACCAGGGGGCACTTTATTTGGGGCAAAACACCCATCGCAGCCTGTCTGGTTTACCGTCTTAGGCCTGGGTAACAGACGATTTTCAAATATTAACCAAAACGGTGGGAGACCACAGACATAAGGGCATGATTGCTTGTGCAAGAATTCTGCAAGTGAGACATTCAGTTTGCATTGCACATGCACTTAACAGCATGGTTAAAAAGTCTTTTGATCAGGTATCAGCTCTGTGTGACATTCGGAACAAAGAAAAAAAGTGGTCACCTATTTTTGAAGCAGCACCTCTGCCAAAGAAATGTTGACCCAGGTGCAGCAAGAGATGAACAGACCAGTTCTAGTGAATGAAGTGGAAACACGAAACAGCACTTCCCACATGCTTCAACGGCTGCATGACGAAAGGCAAACTGTGGGAGCATCCCTTGCCTCACTTAAAACTGATATAGCTCAAATTCATGCACAGGACTATGAAGCCATACAGCAAATTCTGTATATGTTCTCGCCCCATTTCACCTGGCCACAGTAGAGCTGTCCGGGGGAAAACGAGTGTCTGGCTCCAAAGTAATTTCTTTGCTAAAAATGATTCACCATTCATTACAGGTTGAACAAATTAGGTATTTATTTTTATTTATGTAGAATACTCATTAGCAAATTTTTATGTCTTTTTTATTATTGTTTTATTTTTGCACAGAGTAAATCATTTTGTATTTCATAGGTTAACCATGGAAATCACAAAGGAATTAACTGAAAACCTCATCAGGCATCTGAGGGAACATATCTGGAATATGGAGTCGCTCAACATAATGACCATGGCAACTCTGCCGGACCCAAGGTTTAAAAAGTTGGGTTTCCTTAACCAAACTAAAATGACAGAGGCTGTCAAACGGCTAAAAGCAGAATTTAGCACCAAGCTCAAGTATTTATTTATTATTTTTTTATTATTGTATTTTATAATTGTTGACCGTCGATGTGTCTTATATTCAGTCAATGTACATGTACAGTCACTCCCAATCAAAATTTTTTTCTCCTCAAACTTCTAAGATGGAAACCTTTGGCTTCTGTTGGACAGTGCTGTAGACCAAACAAAGCTCAAATGCCACTTCTGATGCGATCGTAAAAGTGGATAAATACCTTACAGAGACAAACATACAAAGATCTGAAGATCCACTTGAATACTGGAGAATGCAGAAGCATGTGTACCCCCATCTATATACATTGGCTCTGTACCATGTAAAAGAGTGTTCTCTAAGGCTGGGGAAGTACTGTCAAAGAGGAGAAATAGACTCAGCCCCAACACTGTGAAACAGCTTTTATTTCTTAATGAAAATAATTAAAAACTTGATCTATCACTATCTTCGACTACTATCACTATCACTATACTATCACTGCCAAGTGTCACCAAATTTAACAACAGATGATCTTATCACACATGTCCTTATTCTCTGTGTCTGTGTCTGTGTCTGTGTGTGTGTGTGTGTGTGTGTGTGTGTGTGTGTGTGTGTGTAAGAGAGTAGGCCTACATTAAATCTTATTGAATCATATAAGCTCATGTTATATTTTATTGTCACACTTTAATGGGTAAATGAATTCATTTAATGGACAAATCAAACACAAACATGTAAGGCTTTTATTTAAACACATAACATTGAAACTATGGAGTGTGTTGTGCTTGCTTCATCTGACAGAGCTTACACAGGCTTCTGGCTGCTTTATTTTAAATAAGCACCAGATGGCGCTGTTCTCGACACTCTCGAAGCTTTGAATCTTTTTCCGAAACAGTCAGGAGAAAGCCTCAGGACTTCTTGTTCTTGAGGCTTCATGAGCGGATACAGCAACACAGATTAGCAGGCTTGTCACAGGATAACAGGTGATATCTCTTGTTTGACACACACACACACACTAGGGATGGCCCGATACCGATACTGGCATCGGGGATCGGGCCGATACTGTCCTCATATACTCGTACTCATACTCATAAAAATTCACTGATACCAAGCACCGATACCACGTACATTTTGCGAAACGAAACTGGCCGCCGCGAGTGCTTTGTCGAGGTGAACTGAGGCATAGACGCGCGAGCTGGTCGAGCACATCCCTTTAAACAGACAACAGTGGAAAGTTTGTTCATTCGGATGTCAATGGTAAAGAAAATAAAACGAGGCATGTAGCTTATTATTAATGTTAACTGACGAGAGAGAGAGAGAGAGCGCGCAAGTTGAATGCTCTTGATTGCTGATCGTTCACTCAGCACATGTTATTTGGATGAAAACGTACTCGGTTACTAACGTAACCTCGGTTCTCTCTAGAAGAGGGAACGAGTACTGCGTCTTAGCTAAGACGCTGCGGGAAAAGTCTCTTTTCACGAAATACTGAAGCAAAAAATTATCCTTAATTTTGTAATATTGTAAAGCGCATTTGCAGCAGCATACAGCCATAGGCGAGACGGCTCGCTCGCTCATTGGCTGCTCTGCGGCAACTGCATAAGCCTATCGAGCGAGGGCTGATGCAACATCAGACCAATGAGGGCGCTTCGCGCCCTCCTTGCCACTTCCCGCCGAAACGGGCGTGGCCTAGCCTTATAAAGGTAGCTCGAAAAGGCTGACTCACTTGATTTATTTCATCGCCGAAGCGAACCAGAGTGAATCGTACGCACGGCGGGGAACGCAGTACTCGTTCCCTCTTCTAGAGAGAACCGAGGTTACGTTAGTAACCGAGTACGTTCTCTTACGAGAGTTCTCTCGTACTGCGTCTTAGCTAAGACGCTGCGGGAACCCAATGTAAAACGCCGTGCGTGCAGGGATGAAACACCAATAAACCTGGAAGCGAAGCCCAGGATTTACAGTGCACAATCACTAGAGGGACTCACAGAGAGTCCTAGAACAGGAGGGGGAACCCTCCGTCCCCATATATAGCAGCGTCCGCAGACGCGATAATATGACATCACATAGTCAAGGCAAGAGCCTGACTAATGTGGGAATGTGGGTCTTACGCAATACTGCCCATATGACAGTCGGCAGCGCGCTGCGCTTGCGATCTCAGTGTTCCAATCAGACTACTGATTCAGCTACACCGACAACAGCTTAGCCTGTAAGGCGGGAACCTCTAGGTTATAAAACCTGATAAATGTAGACGGCGAGGCCCAACCTGCCGCCATACATATATCCTGTAAGGATATCCCACTAGACCAGGCCCACGACGAGGCAACGCCTCTCGTGGAGTGCGCTCTGACACCCAGTGGGCACTGAAGACCACTGGAAGTGTAAGCTAACGCTATGGCGTCAACTATCCATCTGGATAGGCTTTGTTTCGAAACAGCCATTCCCTTGGAACGTCCACTGAACGAGACAAACAGCTGCTCAGTCTGTCTGAAGACAGCAGAGCGAGACACATAAGCTCTTAAAGCCCTAACAGGGCAAAGAGAACTTAAGTCTCCTTCCTCTTCCGACACCGGCAGGGCAGACAGGGAAATAACCTGAGCCCGAAACGGTGTGTTGAGGTTTGAGTATGACTCCTGAGTCATTAGGCCCAAACTCCAAGCACGTCGGGCTCACCGAGAGCGCGTGCAGGTCACCTATGCGCTTCACTGAAGCGAGAGCCAGCAAGAACACTGTCTTAAATGACAGATGTTTGAGGCTAATCGTCTGGATGGGCTCGAAAGGGGAACCTTTCATGGCCTCCAAAACCGTAGAGAGGTCCCATACAGGGACTGAGGGAGGTCTGGGAGGATTCAGCCTCCTAGCTCCCCTGAAGAAGCGGATGACCAAATCGTTCCTTCCTATTGACTGACCATGCGTTGTTTCAGAGAACGCTGCGATAGCCGCCACATAAACTTTGAGCGTGGAGGGGGCTCTGCCCTTATCCAACAGCTCCTGTAGGAAGGAGAGAACCTCCGTCACCTCACAATCGAGGGGTGAACATCCCCGAGCTGTGCACCAGCTGGAGAATACCGACCACTTTGAAGCATAGAGCCGTCGAGTCGACGGAGCTCTAGCCTGAGTGATAGTATTTAGCACTCCCACTGAGAGATCAGCGGGTAACCGTTGAGCGCCCACACGTGGAGGGACCACAACTCTGGTCGAGGGTGCCAAATCGAGCCCCTGGCCTGCGAGAGGGGGTCCCTCCTCAACGACACTGGCCACGGGGCAGTGTCTGCTAACTGCATCAAATCTGGAAACCATGGTTGGTTCTTCCAAAGTGGTGCTACAAGCAGCACTGAGCATTTCGTTTCCCTCACCCGTTCTATCACCTGAGGAAGGAGGGAGACGGGGGGAAAAGCATAGAGCGGACAGCGAGGCCACCTTTGGGACAGCGCGCTTTCATTCTTGGAAAAGAACACGGGGCAGTGAGCGTTTTCGTGGGACGCGAAGAGGTCCACTTCCGCTCTGCCAAATCTCTCCCACAGCAGCTGGACTGTTTGTGGGTGTAAAGACCATTCGCTCGTTGGAATGTTGTTTCTGGACAGTCTGTCTGGACCCAGATTCTGTAGCCCAGGCACATGAACTGCTCTCAGCGAGCGCAAGTTGTGCTGAGCCCAAACCAGGAGGCGTTCCGCCAACCTGTACAGGTCTCGGGATCTGAGACCGCCCTGGTGATTTATGTAGGACACCACAGACATGTTGTCCGAACGGACTAAGACGTGATGGTCCTTGATTCGGGGACGAAAGCGCGTCAGCGCGTTTTCCACTGCCAGCATTTCCAGACAGTTGATATGTCGGAGCTTTTCTCGTTCTGACCACAGGCCAAAGAACGGTCTGCCCTCGAGCAGCGCTCCCCATCCCGAGGTGGAGGCGTCCGTCGACACCACTTTCACTCTCGAGGAAGTCCCCAGGCTTACACCTGATTGGTACCAGTCGTTCGCTGTCCAAGGTTTTAGAGCTGTAACACAGCTCTGATTGACCTTGAGACGCAGCCGACCGGATACCCACGCTCTGCACGGTACCCGCGCTTTCAGAACTGCAAGGGGCGCATGCGGAGCAGGCCCAACTGAAGAACTGGTGATGCTGAGGCCATGAGACCTAGCATCTTCTGAAATTCCCTGAGCGGGAAGGTCGCGCCGCAGCGGAGAGAGCTCGCTGCGCGCTGAATGTCCAGCGCGCGCTGTGGCAACAGCCGCGCCATCATAGACTGTGAGTCCAGAACTATACCCAAAAACGGGATCGTTTGACTGGGGTTCAGTGAACT
>NW_028156037.1:0-27826 GCF_963993115.1 Abramis brama | reverse complement strand
ATTAAGTCTTATAAAAAAACATCTTTACACATTATAATGCATTTCAAGACATAAGTATAACCGGTTCTATTTCTTGGCAGCAAACGTTTTCCGCCTCAGTTGGCATCAAACTGCACTTCCCACATGTACACCTTTAAAGAAAAAAAAGAAAAAATACGACGACATAAAGTGGAACTTAGTCATTTACAAAAACCGCTAAGCAAATACAGTTCCAGTACACACCACATAGAGACGTCCTGCTGTAGTCGTTGCTGCTGCTGCTCGTGTTCAATAAAGGATGTCACAGCTTCCAGACGCTCTCAACGCAAAAACCTACGCGCGCTCGTGATTCTTTAGCTCCGCCCACACGTCACGCCTCCAGCCGCTCGTGTTTTTCCGGAAAGACTCGGTACAGCCTATCTTTCTTTTATAAATATAATAAAACTAAAGACTTTTTGGAGATATGAAGGATGCAATACTAATCTATAGGTACTCAAGATTAACAGGAGATTGAGTGAAAATGAGCATTTCACCCCCCCTTTAACTGTTGCGCTCGCGTCTCGTGCATGACAGCATTCTCAAAACGCAGCACTCAAGTTAAAATAAGTTCAACGAAAACACGCCTCGAGACCTTGCTTTTTCCCCTGTTCCACTGCCCGCGTTTGGTGTCTTGCGTTTTCGCTTTGAAAGATTATGCTTTCTGTGTGAACCGGCACTCCTGAGTGAGTATCATAAGATAAGATGCAGATTTATGTGCTGTGCTTTTTAAAATGTATCATGAGTTCTGAGCGTTCTCACATAACTCTGTTCTCATTCATTTGTATGTTCATCTTTTTGTTTGGGCTGTTTAATATTAGGATTTTGTTTAAAATACTCTGCCCCGCAATAACAAGCCCTGCCCATTAAGCCCCGCCCCCAGCACTCCCCTGATAAAAACACGATAATCATGCTACCAAATACGTCTGACACAACATTTTTAAGAAAAAGCAGTGTTTTAAAATACAACTAAACCATGATAACAGATGATTTTTTGACAGTCCTACATACAGATGGTGGACAACCAGAATGAGACTTTTACCGCCGCCGTTCCCGCGGCGGCAAAATTGGGATGTGTATTTGCTGCCTTTTACCGCTGAGTGGCGCTGTAATCACAGACTTTGAAAAGTGTCAGTTTATTTATTCTCTTTATGACGTAATCTGCCGCGGCAGTAATCTGAGCTGAGGTCACAGATAAATTCAAGATAAATATTGTGGTTAAACGAATTCAAATTCATTAAATTTAAACAAAGTAGACACACGTTAACATTGTGTGCCCAGTTTTTCTATAATTTAGAAAGGCTATGTCAATAGGTTACTTGTCATTTACTTCGTGTTATTTTAATGTGTTTGTAGATTTATTAACTGAAACATAACAGTGAAATAAATTAAAATAATTTACCGTAAAATTAAAACATTTTCAGGACTTGCAGTTACTAACCGATGTTAGTCGGTTTAAGCATTCTTTGTTATATTCAGAATTAAATAGGCTTACATGTTGTTAAGATTATCAATTGAATTCTTTAATAAATAATCAACCACAATGCCTATTACTACCGCAGCAAAAATAAACCAGTCGAATTTCAAAGTCGTTCGCGAAACGACTAGGCTATACCGGGTGGCGCAAGTGACAGGGCAAAACAGCAGCAACTGCGGCATTTTAAAAGGTAAGTTTCCTATCTGTTTATTTAAAAAAAAAAAAAAAAAAAAAAAACATGGCGCAAGATCTTGTAAAAAAAAAAAAAAAAAAAAAAAAACTTTTTTCATTATTTGAACAAAAATGAGACTGATTGAATATGTAAAAATATAAACAAACAAAGCAGAGAATAAAACAAACTTTTAAGGAAAAAATATAGGCCTATTATGCTACAACAGAATTGGTTAACATTAACGAAAGCAAAATATGTAAAAATACATTTCAAACAAAATAAAACAAAACAAATTCGTGGCCGAGTGGTAGGCTATAACTTACGTTTCAATAATTCAGATGACACGGGTTCAAATCCCGAACATAGGTAAAGATAGGTAAACGTATGACTGTAACTATACATTGGAATCATTTTGTAAGGTTTAACATATTAATTTAAGAGCTCAGTGTTGAGACCTTTCACTGGAATTTGATTTGACATACGATCTGACCAGATAATGCAGATACCTGCCATTTTTGTCCGACAAACAAACCAAACCAGATGGTAGATTAAAGTCATTGGACTTGAACTTGAAAAATGGTGTGTATTGAATTCTTTTTGCAGTTCTGATGTTCATTCATGTTTAATTCGTGCTATAACTAGAAGATATTATCAGTTCATGTGCTGCTTGAGTTGAGGCCTATATTAAAGCACCACAAAACGGTGTGTATTGTTTTAATTTCATAAAAATTACAAAATTTGAAAGCTGAGACTTTATTTCATACCAGAAGTAGCCTTGTCTTCTGTTGGCGCATTGTCAGTGTCCTCTTTGCTCCGCAATATATATTTCACTGTGTGAGAACATGTGGATTGAGAGCGGAATGGCTTGTCGGACGTAGCGACAGTAAGAGGGGCGGGTCTTTGTGAAAGGTCAATTTAAAACCATTTAAATCTTTGTGGACTCGGCCGGACTCGACTCGGACTCGGATGTTAAGGACTCGGACTCAAGTGCGACTCGGCCCTCTTTGGACTCGGACTTGGACTCGGACTCGATTGTTAAGGACTTGGACTCGACTCGGACTCGACAATGGTGGACTCGGACCCAACACTAATATGTAGAGCGAATTCGCAGGTCAGAGTTCACTAGACTTGAATATTATTTTCTCTGTTTTTTTGTTTGACTTCAGAGTTGAAAGTGGGCTTAAAGGGTACATAGGCTTAATGTAGGCTTAAATACCCCTATATATAACATTCTTTTTACTTTTTACAAACATTTTTTGATTTGTAGTCTGAAATAATAAATAGTGCAGTATAAATAAATGCAATGTAGTGTTTTCAAATATATAATTTTTTCTATACACATTAATGCTGCAATATCTGAATAAATACACGATACCAGCAGCGCTCGTGCTCTCATATCTCCTACACCTTGTGACACACAATCCCACCTCACTCTTTTCATTTGCTCCAGATGAATATTAATGCAATTGCAGGGCTTGAATTTTGGCATGGGATTGTTTGTCCATGTAAAGCGTTGTCTTTTTATTT
Organism: Abramis brama; assembly: GCF_963993115.1. NCBI lineage: Eukaryota > Metazoa > Chordata > Actinopteri > Cypriniformes > Leuciscidae > Abramis > Abramis brama. The sequence goes on along the minus strand of NW_028156037.1, from coordinate 24,635 downwards.
TCTTAAATTTGCAGATGGTGTTGGGAGTTTAAATGTTTTGAGCGGAGTGAAGATTGGCACATTCATGTATATTGTATATAAATGAATACTTTTTCAATTTTGTTGTAAGTTGTAGGCTACAGTTTGCAAAAAGATAGTTTTAATTAAAATGTTTGTGCAGTTTTATTTCTTGAAATATTTTCATGTTTGAAATATTAAATGTAAATTACTGTTCCTGAATACATTTTGCTAATGCTGTTTTTAATGACTTATTTTAGGTTGATAATTAAACAATGAATCAACTAAAACATGGATTGTGTGCTGATTTATTTAATACAAACTGATTGATTTACTTATTAATGATAGTTTCTGTTAATTCAATTTATTGTAATAATAATATATTCATAGGATTCTTAAGTGTTTGAACAATAAACAATGTAGAATATGTTGTTTTTAGATCTATAATTTGTGTACAGGCATATCAGGATGTGTAGACGTTAGGAGAACCTTCCGGGAACGTTCTGGGAACGTTCCCCTAACCTATAGGGAACGTTCTATTAACGTAAAGAAAACTTTCCTGGCTAACCAATAGGGAACGTTCTGTGAACCTTCCGGGAACGTTCTGGGAACGTTCCCCTAACTTATAGGGAACGTTCTATTAACGTAAAGAAAACTTTCCTGGCTAACCAATAGGGAACGTTCTTGGGAACATTCTGGGAACGTTCTGGGAACCAAAAACTAACGTTCCCAGAACGTAAAATTGTTAGCTGGGAACCACCTTCCTTTCAGTTTGTTGTCTAGGATAAGTAAACCACGCTATTTGCTGTAACTTTAGTGCTTAATTTGTAAATCAAGAGGTCCTCGAACACAGAGAGGCTGCTGTCAGGGGGAGGGAAAAAGTCATGTCAGAAATCCCCAGTGCATGCAGCACGTTGGACATTGCGACATTACATAACAGTAAACAAACATTCAGAACTTTGCCAGTTTCAGATCCATTTAGAGGGATACTATTTCGATTAAGTTTTGCACGGACGTTTAGTATAGTGTTCAGCGTGCTACACCAATAATAATGTTGAATATATTCTGACATTGCCTCGGTTTCTTTAGTTGCACCCTCTCTTTTGGTTTGTCACTATGCATACCTATGTGTCCTGTAATTGCTTTATTTGTTGATATTTTCTAAACTGTGTAATAATTTGGAAACAAAGCTAGCTTTTTGAAGCTTTCCAAAGCAAGTTATATATTTTTCAGAAACTAGATTCCGGTTGTGCAGTGAATCACAGATAAATGAGTACATATAGCGTGTCTCAACACTATTGACCTTGTTCTTGAGTCTAGCCTTCTCTACAATTTGAGTAATGTTACTGTTAAAGGTGGGCACATTCAAATGCTTAAGACAGTTTGACTTCCAAGTGATAAGAAAGGCCTATAGTTGCCTACCTATACAGTTGATACATGAAACATCCATTTTTAGCAACGTTATCACACTCTTGGCCTTTATTAATTTTCTCGTAAAAAATGCTGAAATATAAGATAGATAGATATTTAAAGAAAGATATTTAAAGCGATTACACTTTTGAGGGTACAGTGTCCTAAATCTGTTTATATTTGTGGTGCAACACATATTTACATAAATGCTGCCTTTTTCCGACATTTGTTCAGGGCCAGCTATGGCTACGTCTTCAAATACCCCCCTCCCACTAGATGATGGTCTGTGGATGTTTCTTCAGAGCCGAGGGATTCCTGAGGAAAATATTCAGAAAATGCAGCAAGATCATGTAGGTGACAGCACATTCATTCCTGCAATATATTAATTTGAATTGTTTTACATTTTACTGAATCTCAGCAGATTATACAAGTAATCATCATAAATTGTAACCCTATCACATTTAGTGCAAGTGCTTCCGATTTCTTTTTTTATGCCAAGCACACCTGCCTCTCCCAACAATGCATTCATGTCTTCCCTATTCTAGCCCTATAAAATAGGGTTTATAGGTATCTTTAGGAGTCAATTCACTCTATATTTTGGTCTCTACCCTACATAAACAAGTAGCAGTAGTTAGACTGTAACGTGCAGTAGCATCACCATTATACATTCAGGCAAAGTGCTGACTTGTATGTTTGAAATAATAAATAAATACACAATAAAATATTGTGCCCTTACAATTACTGCTTTCCATGTGATTTGATATTGTTTTAAAAGGATGGAGTAATGTTTAGATGCCAGCACAGGCCTTGGTTGGGAGCTGAAGTATGGAATCAATATGGAATAGCAATATTATGGAGTACATAATAGCAGTAATATATGGGAGAAGTGCTTTTCTTGTAATTGAGGTAAATGGTTATATAATTAAAGAGGAATACATGAAAGTAATCAGTCCCCTGCCTAACTTTGATGTCAAGGATTTTCACTGTTAATACACTGTATTTTCAGCATCATTATGTCACTCAAACTTCATTGTTATGGTTACAACCATTTTTTTAGACAGCAGTTTTTGTTTTAAATTACTTAATATTTTAGCTCCTTTTTATTCCCATGCGAAAAAAGAAACAAGCAAGTGAAGAAAAATAGAAATAAATTGCTGATTTGTAGCTACTGCTAAGAAATAAATGTTCACTCATATGGAAATATAGCCATCTCTTAGATTTAAGATAACCAATATGTCTTACTGTATTGTTTTGTTTTCATTACAGATTGACAGCTCGGTAGTTGGAGAAATAGATGATGCCACTATGACTGCGATAGGATTGCTACAAGGCGTTTCTGTATGGAAAAACAGAGAAAAGGTGGTGATGATCTAAAAAGACTGTCCTTATTTGAAAAACTTAGAAGAAAGATGGGCACATTGACAAGCAATAAAGACACAGATCAAGATTTTGAGGAGGAGCATTCTATGCAGCCAACAAAGATACATCTGACAAATAACAAAAGGGCCATGAAGATGACAAGGAAAATAGAACTAGGATGGATACACGACAAGAAACAAGTGAGAAAACGCAATGGTGGAGGAACCAGAGTTCTTGATATTTCCAAGAAAGCCACAAAAACAGAGATTCTATCACAAGCTAAAAAGCTATTTTTCCCCAATGAGAAATCAAGAAAGGGAAAGTGGGAAGAGTTCAGTCACAACATTGTTGACTTTCAGGAAGCATACCTTGATGAGGGTGTTAGTGAGACACATAGGAGAGCTCTATGAGACACATAAATTGGGGATTTTAAGATTTTACTTGTTCACAGAGCACCTGACAAATGGAGATGAAGTGTTCACAGAGATGACAGAAGGAACTGATGAACAGACAGATGCAGCGAGGCTAAATGAGCGACAGAAAAACACAACAGAAGATAATGAGCAGCTGACACAAAAAACACATGACAGTGAACAGCAGACACACACTCTGGAAGCTTTTGTCTCTACTGCTGTAGAGATTGTTGATCTTACATCTTTGTGTGATACATCGGAGGTCATTTTTGGCCCTTTGCAAGGTGGACCATTTTTGGAAGATCTTGATGACACAATCTTACATGAGCCTATAGAAGAGGCACAGATAAACATCAACGCCTACAGCTCAACTCCTGTCCATTCTGACACAGTGCCTGCTGGCCCATTAAGTCCTACTTATGAACTTTTGCATGTGACAGTGAAACTCCACAGAGTCAATCTCTTAGAGGAACTGATTTCCCAATTCAAGGATGAAGCGATGATGTTCCTACCCTGTGAAATACAGCTTCACTCATGAAATGGGGGCAGATGCTGATGGCGTGTCCAGGGATGTATATGCTGCCTTCTGGACAGAGTTTTTAGACTGTGCAGCAGAGGGTGCAGATGTGAGGGTGCCATCACTATCCCCAAAATGGCAAGAGGAAGAATGGAAATCTGTTGGTAGGATAATGGTCAAGGGATTAAAGGACCATGGATATTTTCCTTCTCGGCTGGCTCAAGCCTTTACAGCAGCAATCACATTTGGTGAACACACTGTCTCACCTGATTTATTGTTTGCATCACTAATGTTGTATCTTAGTCAGTCTGAGCGCGATCTCTTGTCCACTGCTTTGCAAGACTCCCTTGATGGTGATGATGAGCTTCTTGATCTTATGGATCGCATGGGAGTAAGAACAGTACCAACACAAGAGAACTTGAAAGCTGTGCTTCTCCAAGTGGCCCACAAGCAAATAATCCAGCAACCAAAATATGCACTGGATAACATTGCAGCAGTCGCAGGACCAACTCTCAGGGAGTTCTTCCCCAGTGTGCTGGATATGCAGAAGATGTATGAGGATCTTAAACCATCAACCCGAAAGGTATTAAAGTTGATCACGGCCTCTCCAGCTACTCCAGCAGAGAACCAAAGTTTGCGATTTTTACATCAGTACATCAGGGGATTGGATGAGATAGGCCAATTAACACATGGTCACCGAGTCAATCTTTCTCTGGGATGCGTTTTCATAATAATCAAATGTAAAGAGTTTTATCTCTAAAAACAGATTAGCTTATAATGCTAGTATATGGGGCATATTTTAAGTAAAAGTAAATCGCTAGTTAATACTAACAAGGCTCAAAATAGCCTCACACTAACACAGTAGCATAATGAGGGTCCCTACATGCAAACCGAAGCATTGAGAACTTTGTAAGTGTACAGACAGTTTAATAAGAAGATACTTTATAAAGACAGTACATTACGCGTTTACATGCAGGAGCCATCTTGGAAAACAGTCTTGACTAATCGAGTCACGAAAGCCGTGCTAAGTGAGCTGGTCGATAGTAATTACGTTTGTGAAATCTAATTACATGGAAATGCATGAATTATATCTGTTTATTAAAATATATGGGTGACTAACTACAAGGGAAACAACGGACCATATGAGATTCCTAGTCACAGTTCATCTCACTTAGCATGGCGTTCGTGACTCGATTAGTCGAGACTGTTTTCCAAGATGGATCCTGTCTGTAAACGCGTAATGTACTGTCTTTATAAAGTATCTTCCTATTAAACTGTCTGTACACTTACAAAGTTCTCAATGCTTCGGTTTGCATGTAGGGACCCTCATTATGCTACCGTGTTAGTGTGAGACTATTTTGAGCCTTGTTAATGGTATTAACTAACGTTAGCGATTTACTTTTACGTAAAATATGCCCCATATACTTAGCCTGGCTTCGCCCTCCTACGTACTTCCGCTCAATTTCATTTTCCTTCAGTACTACGTCTGGGACTGCTGTATATTCTTAGGTTTCCAGAAATCAATTTTTTGTAGGACCAATCAGCGAAACAGAGGGAGTGGCTGAGAACGATGACGTTGATGTAGTGCGTCAGTTTGAGTTGGAGTAATGGCAGCGGAGAAAGACGTGAGAAAAGCTATTCGGTCCGTTGTTGCAAAACTGCCGAATATACAACAGTTAAAGCCGGAGCAAGAACAATGTTTGCTAAGTTTTGTTGGTGGCCATGATGTTGTGGCCCTCCTCCCCACGGGGTTCGGGAAAAGTTTGATTTTCCAGCTCACTCCGCTAGTGGTGAATGAGTTAGCTAAGGCGAACGATAGGGATGCAAAGCCGATAGTTGTTGTCGTCTCCCCGCTTGTTGCACTAATGGAGGACCAAGTGAAGGAGGCAGAAAAGTTAGGAGTTCGTGCTGGGCAGCTCGGCGTGCACGATGACCGTGACATATTGGACGGACGCTTTAGCCTGGTGTTCGGAAGCCCCGAGTCCTGGCTGCTAAACAACAAATGGCGTCAAATGCTAGCCTCGACAATATACCAGGACAACCTCGTTGGCATCGTTGTGGATGAGGTCCACGTTACATACAAATGGTAAGTTAACACTTAATACGTTTAAACAACATAAGGGCTGTTTTTGCATAATCGATAGCTTAGACAATGTTGTAATTCGAGAATATGATACAATATTCATGAGAAATGTTGTACTCTCTATTTAATTTACCTCAGGGGCGAGGCTTCCAAAGGCGAGTCGGCATTCAGAGAAAGTTTTGCCAAGCTCGGAGAGCTGAGATCTATCATCAAGGAGGGTAAGTTAAATGCACTGAGCTCTGTGTTGCTTCTACCAAAGTTGTTGTGGAATATCTCATTTGTAGGCTATTATAACGTCAATATTCAGTTTATGTATAATCTCTTATTGCATGGATTAATTATTTTCCCTGTAATGAAACAGAATTGCGTGATTACATGGATTTAGTGCAGTACTGTTCATAGTGATGTTCATTAAGTCCTCCCTGCCATAGCCTATAACACAAACACTTGACAAATTGTTTGGTACGTTATAAATAAGAGCAAGTGTGTTTATCTTGTATTTTTTACATTCTCCCAGGTACACCTGTTTTGGCTCTGTTTGGCTCAAGTCCAGAAGCAGAGTCATCAGATTACTCCATATGGACAATGCCGTACAAATCATTGCTAGTCCCAACAAGACAAACATCCGTCTTGGATTGTGCAAGGTGCCCAGCCATAACATGACCTGCCTAGACTGGATAGTTCAACATGTAAAAAACAAGGGCTCAACCATGCAACCTGTTTTAATTTACTGTCAAATACTTAAATCTGTGGGGAGAGTATTCTCATACCTGCAAGACGGCAGAACTGCAAGGACATGCCTGGGAAGACTGTGATCCGTCCTGTAGAAGTGAAAACCTCCTCATTGGCATGTTCCACAGCAAAACCCTACCCCAAAACAAGGAGAGAGTGTTGGCTTCACTGAGGGGGGAAGGGAAGTGCCGGGGAGTTGTTGCAACTACAGCTTTGGGGATGGGGTTGAATTTCCCTAATGTTTCACATGTGGTAATGTATGGGGCTCCAGGGGACCTAGAGACAATTTTACAACAGGTCGGCAGGGCTGGAAGACATGGTCAACTATCACATGCCATCCTCTACAACACCTGACGGTATTTCAAGGTGGATGAAGAAGTTAAACAACTGCTTGATCTTGGAAAAAACACATGTCTTAGGAAATGTCTCTATGCACATTTTGAAGCAGAACCCAGCCATGTAGAGCCACGCCATCGCTGTTGTACAAACTGTCAGAAGGTTTGCTCTTGTTCGTCTGGAACATGTACAGAACCAACGCCAAATTATGAACTGATTGAAGATGAACCAATCACCCTGAGATGTAGGCATGTGGATGCAAAAGACAAATCTTTGATTGCAGAATTGCTCAAGGACTACAGTGATAGTTTAATCAATTCCTGTAATCGACTGTACACCTCACATGCAGCTTGCACTGGATTCAGTCAGCAACTGGTGGATGCAGTTTTGGACCATTGTCAACACATATTTGACCTGACATACATTACTGCTAACCTTCCTGTGTTTCGATTGGACCATGCAAGAGAGATTTTAATTATCATTAATGATGTTTTTGGTGATATTGATGAGGATCTGCAAGATGATTCAGGGGGGTATTTAACTGATCCAGATCTTTATTACAGTAACTACTTTGACGATGATGATGCTGTTGTTGAAGATGCACTCAGGAGTCATGTCAGTAGCTCAGATTCCGAACAGTAAATTTAGTGATTCTTGTGTTGAATAGAACACTTTGAGGCCCTTTGTATACTCGTGCAGGAGCATGGTTGGTGTGTCAGTTTTACAAGTTGTAAATAGTTAAAATTTGTTATACTTACAAAAATTTACATGTCATAAATAAAAATGTGAAAACACATACTATGAAGACTAATTTGTGTTTCAGTTTTACATGTTGTAAATGGTTCATTTGTTTTAATAAAAATCTAAATGTCATAAATATATACAAACACATACTTTGAAGACCCTAATTAAATAAGATAATTAAGAAAAATAAGACATAATATGGAAAATTGTTTATTACACATCTGTAGATAGAGAAAGATTATTCACTGCAAATTATTTAAACTAAAATAAAATAACGTCATTATATACAGGGATACTTAGTGTACAGATGTTATTTCAATATTTACTCCTTGTCTGTACATAACACAAACTATTTAAACATGTACACCAACATTCAAAGTAGGCATTCTATGACAGCTTCAAAGCTGGACCATTATAAACCACGCAAGTAACTGGTTAAAGTGCTACAGCCCTCCAGTCTTTTAGCCTGGCACGCATCCATTGCCATAAGTCCTTGTAATTGAGCTTGGACAGAATGTTTCTGTCAAAGGTAGGAAATGCAGAGAAATGTCTTCCCGGTTGGTGTTTGAAAACTTCTGTCTTCCTAAATACTTCTAGTACAGTTAAAATGTTGTTTTGGAGATCAGCTGCATGGTGGATGCCACTAGGCTGGGATAGCTGGAGCTCTCTGTCTGCTGTGTCCATCAGGTTTTTTAATACACCAGCAGATCTGCTGACCCTATCAGCTGTTTGCTCTGTAAGGTTAGTGCCTTTGTTCCTCAAAAATGATTTAAGGAAGTTGTTGAGGTGCTCGAGGTGCAGATCAAGAGGTATATTTTTCCCTTTTCCACCCCTGTTATTCCAGAATCGATTCCAGGTTACATCGTGTGCAACTCGAGGAGACAGTGTTGCATTGACTTGTACTGTTAAGAGAAAAGTGCTGTATGCATATTGAGTGTGCCCGTAAGCCTTGTAAATCAGTAGTGCCACCTTGTACAGCCTTATCATGCACTGCAAAATTAAATCTGCAGACAAGAAATTTTTTTATTTGATTCCTTAATGTAATCCTTTAAACACAATGTAGCAAACAAACCTGTGACATCATCCAAATGGAAATGTTCCATTGCTGCCGCAAGGAAAAGTGCTGTCGTGTCAATCTGCACAAACTGTTTGTAAGCGTTGTATGCACTATGTGGGCCTTTTTTCGCATTGCTGCATCTGTAAATCACATAGCAGTTATTAAAATGGTGTATGAAACATATCCACTAAAGATTCAAATCATAGTTCATAAATTCATGATGGCGTGTTTTTGTTAGTAGTACTAATAACCCCATTTTCCCTTAAACGACCAACGGAAAGCAGCTGAATTCATGGTGGCTGTCCTTTTCCAGAAAATTACACACAGTTCATACATCCACGCCAAATTCATGGTTGGCAAAGATCATCTTTAGGGGAGGACTCCTTGGGAAACATGTAGAGAGAAATATATTTTATAAGATACACAGTAATGACTGGAAATATGACCTTAATATGAAGACACATTTTTTTTGGTTTAGTACAATAGTACCTCAAGAGATTCATGTTGGCGAGTATTGTGCCATGGTCTTTGGCAGATGCTTCATTAAAGAAGATCTGATGATATATCTGTAATGCATATAAAAAAAAAAAATCATTGAACCAGTCCTTATAAAACCTAAAACATGATTAATTCTATAAGCCGTGAAAAGCGGTATTTAAAGTGTGCTTTTAGTAAATGACAATAGTGTATCAGGATCCATGTAGTTAACTATTAAAGTATACTGACCTCAAAGAGATTTCTAATTGCATGCCAGTCTTCAAATTTGAAAACGAGGCCTTCCAGCCGGTCTTCCTCTGTCTCCCCATCAGCAAACGCCAGCTGGATATTACGGCAATTGCCCTCCGTGAGCCTGTCACCACCGATCAAAATCTTCTCAAGCCCATCAGGACATCTTGGCACATACCTAGACAGAACTTGCATTAGAATATCAAATTTAAACACAATAGATCATTTTCTTTTACGCGTTTACACTATTCCTAATCTAAAAGCTTAATTTTCACTAATGCTTTAAGTCAATGGATAAGTCTAATACATGTATAGGAAACTGTCCCAGGATAAAATGAAAAAAAGATTAATTTTGCATATTTACTCCTTTTGAAGGTGCTGGAGCACATCCACCAAGTCGGCAGTTTTTGTTTCATCCTTGAATAGAAGTCCAAGTGGGTACTACAAAAGTTAAAGCATGACAATAAGTGCATTTAATTTGCAATTTGAAATATGAAATTACAACAGAAATAATTGATTTCTTATTTAACCCTCCTATTACCTTTGGGGTCAATTTGACCCCATTCAGTGTTTAACGTCTCAAAATACATACTTTAAAAAATTTTTTTTGCTTCAAATTTAAAGACTTTTCCTAATTTAATGGGGACAACTGGGTAAACATAAAATTAACATGATGATAGGTTTTCAATGTTCTGTACGTACTTTTGTAGCATCGGTGTTCTTTGGGGTCAATTTGACCCCAGGCTCATTTTGCTGTATAAAACATATAAGAAATATCATTTTTTTTGTTGTTCACACATTGGTGATTAGGCACAAATCCCACATTTATTCTGGATGATATTGAGGTCATTATAAGTTGAGATTTTATGATCTTCAAAAACCTTCCCTCTGCTTTAGGGCCCTAACCTGACATTACCATATAGGCCTACTTGAAGTATTGCGAGAACCACTGATAGTTCACACGATATAGTGGAGGGGGGAATCATAATTCTCACAAGAAATTAGATATTTCCAGTGCCAATTATATATTTCCAGGGAAGGGAAAACATAATTCTTGCAAGAACTTTGATATTTTGTTCCGTGGGGGAGGGGAAAACATAATATAGGGGAGGAGCAAATGTATGAAAGCTTCCACAGAAGCCTTATAAACCATTTCTCTTTGTGCTTTGTGAGCTCTCTCTTTATGCTCTTTCTCAATTGAAAATTACCTCTTAGCAAAGTTTTTTGGGGGTTTTTTTGGGTTCTATACGGACCTATTCGCCAGCAAGACACCAGTCAACCCGCCCGAAATGCAGGACGACGCCATACCAGCCATCCCGTCAGTGTTGACCAGTGAGGTCAGGCATGCGATCCAGAACATCCAGAAAGACCGGCGCCAGGGCTGGACGGAATCGAGGCCGAGCTGCTCAAAGAGGGTGGACCGATGCTGTGGGCAGCATTGGCCAGCCGTTTCAGCCGCTACATGGCGCAGAGAAGAACACCAGATCAATGGAAGACGGCCAAGACAGTGCTGTTGTACAAGAAGGGTGACCGCGAACAGCTGAGGAATTATCGGCCAATCTGGCTCCTGCCGACCGTGTACAAGGTCTTCACCAAGGTGCTGTACAACCGACTAGCCAGGCAGTTGGACGAACAACAGCCACCCGAACAGGCCGGCTTCCGGTCTGGCTACAGCACAATGGACCACATCCACGTGCTGAACCAACTGCTCGAACGCTGCCGGAAGTACAAGATGCCCTTGGTACTGGCCTTCGTAGACTACGAGAAAGCCTTCGACAGCATAGAGATCAATGCCGTACTGCTCGCCCTACAACAACAGGGCATCTCCTACGAGTACGTGGACCTTTTGCGGGAGCTGAACAGCGGATGCGCCACCAACATCACCTTGTTCGACCGGACACTTCCCACTTGAATGACAGGGTACAGCTGTGGCCAAATTTGAAATTTTTGCTGCTTCAGTTGTTATGATGTTGATTCACATTTTTCTAGATTATTGTGCAGAGTGATCAGTGGCATTTTACATAATTTTAAAAAGCTTTATCACAAAACCCCAAATTTCACTGTTTTTGTCCTTGGCACCAAATTACCAGCTAACATCATTTTACTAATCATATCATCAGCACATGATTGCTATAAGGAAGGAAGAAGTGCTTCCAATCATTGTGTTCTTCTGTTAGCAATGGTTTCCTCCAAAGAAAGATGGAGGATCATCTTTGCATCAAAATGGCCTCCATTTACCAGATCATCAAGAGCTTCAAGAATAGAGGTTCGGCTGCAGTGAAGAAGGCTTTAGGATGTCCCAGAGTGTCCAGCAAGTACCAGGAACTTCTCCTGAGGAATCAGCTAGGGAATCGTGTCACCACCAGTGCAGAACTGCTCAATATTGGCAGCAGGTGGGTGTGAGAGCATCTGCACAAACAGCGAGGCCAAGACTTTTGGACAACGACCTGGTGTCAAGAAGGGCAGCAAAGAAGCCACTTCTCTCCAATAAAAACATCAAATATTGGCTGAAATTCTGCAGGAATTACAAGAATTGGACAGCAGAAGACTGGTGCAAAGTTAATGTATCTGATTAGAACATCTGGAAAATCGATTGTCCAGAGAAGAAAAGGTGAACGCTACCATGAGTCCTGTGTCGTGCCAACAGTGAGGCATCCTGAGACTATCAATGGGAGTGTCATATTGACCCCAAACCTATCCTTGATAAAATATATTATATAATATAATAAATAAATAGCTATTAAAACACCAAAAATATATATAATTTTTGAATTTTAGATAAATCAGTGACATTTTATAGTGATTTGCTAATTTGTCCATAGTCGTGCAATAGGTATTCTGGATGTATAAGGGGTGGGGGTGGGGGTGGGGGGTTGGTGGTGTTTTATTTAAAGGGCTATTTAAGTAGTCAACAAAGAAACATAAAGTACCTGACTTAAACCTTTGGGGAAAAAATCAAATTGTGGGGGTTTAAATTGGTGGGGTCAAATTGACCCCAGTGGGTAAAAGATGTTGGTAGATTTGAGGGTAACAGGAGGGTTAAGGACAATTAACTTACATGAGTGGATGGCTGGGTCATTTCTTCAGAGAACTGGCGGGGAATGTGGTGAACAACCACACTGGAGAGGGGCTTGAATGATTCCAAATAAGTTGTCAGGATTCGGCTCCCCAAAACAACGAATTCCCGACGCATACTGGCTTGTGTGTTCGGTCCAGGAAGTGAATTTCCAAGATCATATTCGATCAAAGAATTTGCTGGTTTCAGCTTGTCAAGGTGTAGTGATGTGACTCTGTTGATGACACACATGTGGTTGATCCAGTGTAATGACTTATTGGTTTGGCTGGTAGACTGATGATGCGTGTGAACGAAAAAGTCAAGGTTGTCGAATATGATCGAATATGTTTGAGGTGCCGATGAGGTTGTAAGTGCTGAGGCAGACAATGGAGTAACACCCAAATCGGCCAAGTCTTGGTCTGACAGTTTACTGAATGTGAAGACATCAACAGCATCCCCCTCCTTGCTTGTTTGATCAGTGGTCTCTGTGGTGTTGAAAAAATGAATCAAGTTAGTCATAATAGTAGAAATTAAAAATGCATATGTCAAAAGTATAACTAAAGGTTATATTAAACAAACTCACCTGATAAGGACAGTTCTTCAAGGCTTCTTTGAATAATCCTATCTTGTTCATCTGTGTTTTGCTGATTCAGGAATGACTCCAAGTCCCCTTTTAAGGACATCAATGGAAGAATACAGTATTGGGCCATTTCTTTCTGTTTGCCAACTGCATTGGAGTGTGTTGTAGAGATGCCCATTTTTGCTAGTCGCTGGAAAACTGCCTTTTTTGCCCCGCCATACAATAAAACTGAATTTATGTAATATGATAGGGCTGATAAATGGGGTTGTCTTCCTCTCAAAGCTATTGAGGCTGCAGCACAAATGTGTGGGAGAGAGTTTTTTGTGATTTTTGAAATAATGCTGAACAGGAAAGGGGTCAGCCGCTTCAGGTCAGCATGTAACTCCATAAATGAAAATGATTGTAGGTCTTGAGCACTTGATCTCCACACCATAAATTGGTTATGTTGGTTACACAGGGTCACACAGTCAGCCTCCACTATATCCAACACACTGGCTTGTAAATGGTCCATTACCTCAATATTTTTTTAAATAAGATTGGCAGCTCTAGTAAAATTCCTTTTTGCCAAATTCTCAACAATGCCAGCTATGTCAGATTGGCATGTCAGTGTTTTTTTTCTCAAAGCCGTACTTGATCACAACCTGAAATAACAACAAAAGGGTAATGAAGCATTAAAATTTAATTTGAAAATCTTACATTCATATGATAAATCTACATATAGGAGTATGTCTATGGTATGCTTAATTGTGGGGAGGTTATACAACAGTTAGCTTTACAGGCTCTAGCTCCCCTCCTATATGACTTGCTCTAACACCAAAATAATAAACAAGCGATACAGATGATCCGCAACGTCAGACGTTGCAAACATAAATAAGACATTAAACATGCGTGTGTCTCACGGATAGCCTGGCTCCGAGAGTCTAGTGGGAACAGGCTATCTCATGGAGACACTAAAAACAGAAATGGATAAGTCATGCAACATTCATTTGGTCAAAGTAACGCTAGCTGGCTTTAACTGATGGTGAAGGTCGGAGACTCCTAGTTAGGCTACGTTTTCAAACAAACTAACAGCTACTGTTGATAAAAATCACATGGATTCTTATCTGAGGCAATATAACTAAAGACAAAACAGTATGACAGAAACTTACAGATAAACAACATCTGGTTTAGTTTCCCTACCTCGGTCACACTGTTTCTCAATGGCATTTCACTTGATTTTCTGGACTTTTTAACGGCCCTTGGAGTTTTAGAGGGTGTGGGGTCTCGGTCTCTCTTGTCAGTGGAACTGGCATCTCCCTCCTGGCATGTCTCCTTCGTCTCCTCATTCTTCCACCTTTGAAATGTTTCCGTATCGCGCAGAAGCCTTGTGATCACTGTACAGCATTTGCGGCAGATCCGAAACGACCGCAGCGGCGTATTACTAATGATTAGACCCAGCTTCGACAACTGACTGCATACATCACTGTCCTTAGTGTCAAATATACATTTAGAATTTAAAATTGTTCCTTGAACTCTTAAATTCGCCAAACAAAACCTGCAGCTCTCGTTGACAGACATCTTCTAAACATCATTTGGACTTGTTGCTTCCGGCCGGTTTCGGCGCATAACATACGTCACGACCACACGTTAGCGATTGGCTATGGCAGATCCTGAGTGACACTGGGCAGATCCAATAGTTTTGAACTTTAACAGAGAACCCGCCTACAAGGAAGTAAACGTTTCTCAATGAAGAGGGGCCAGACTCTCTGTACAAATGAAATGTACGAGAGTCTGGTAGAACCAGGCTACCATATACTAGCGTTATAAGCTAATCTGTTTTTAGAGATACAACTCTTTACATTCGATTATCATGAAAACGCATCCCAGAGAACGATCAACTCAGTTACCATGTGTTAATTACCCCTAGGTTCATTTTTCACTGGAATTGTCTTTTAAACAGTCATCTCTACATTACAAAATTTGCCAAATAGGCCTATTTCACGCTGGGGAGAAAAAATGTTGCACTGCACTGTATTTATATGATGCCAAATAATTGTGTAAAAAAAAAAGTGCTTTATGTGCAGCCCAGAGACACATGATAACAAGATACAATAATATGTTTGATTAAAAGGCCATCCAAACATCATGTAGGTTGCCCTGTTTACAATGAGCCCAAAGTGTGTCAGACCACATCTGGTGATACAAAATAGTTCCACCATAAGGACAAATGTGCCATTTTTGACAATGGCAACATGTGATACTTTTCATTTGCAGGTGCATGATTCATTTGCATGATTGTTCCCAGTTCTGTGGTTGAGATTACATAATGATGAATAAAAAGAGATGATATGGAGCTCAGTTGGGAGATGTCAATTATGAAAGAGTTGTCTATTTGTAGTAGAACTTCTATCAAACATTTACAATGAATGTCATGGTATATAACCTTTTCCGTCCAAACTGCAATTCTGTTGTTTTTTTTGGCTATGAGTGGGTGCTCATATTCAGTCATTTGATCCAGTAGAACAACTTGTGATTATTAAATTTGGGTACGTATGTAAGCACGTAAGAACATGTAAAGATCAATGGCTTCCTCTGGAGAGGTTGGTGGATGAAGACTGTTTTCTGCCATGGCAAGGCAACAAATGTCAAACACTGTATTATCACAGGGATATGGTCCTCTCTCACGACATTCCTCCCTACAAGCCTGTATCTTCTGTTGGGATGCCTCTTTAAGGTACTCTCTAGCACCAAAAAGTTGGGGTAGGGTGTACATCATCACTGGACGTCCATCTGGAGACACAGCATTTCTGGATGGTCGAATTCTGTGAGTGTTCCAGAGGTGAACAACATCCTGCAGTTCTCTCTAAATATAAAGAAAAGAGTGGGAAAGTAAGAAAATTAGTCCACACCGTTGCAATACCACTTGCAGGCAAAACATATGGTCCAGTATGATACAGTAGAGCCGTTTCTCAAACAGTTTCATGCATGTTAAATTCTATATTTGAAAACAATAAATCTCTGTATGTTAAGATTTGTGTTATATGATCAAGGTCAGATAAGTCATCCCTCTCTGACATACTGTGTCCCACTAATGCAGAAACAATTTTCTTTCACCAAAATGTACATAAAAGTACCAGAATGAAATGAATAAAAGTAGGCTACTCATAGTGCGGTAAATTTTCCTTGTCAGTGTTTTACTATTATGATGTTTTTGGGTTAATATTAGATAGCAGTTTGTGCAACATCCACATAGCAGCATTAATATTGCAGCTGCAATAATGTTTGTGTTGCATTTTATTGTTGTAGATGTAGGCTGCTGCTAATTCTAACTACTTATACTGAGGTCCACTTATCTCTTAAAAAGTCAACTATATAGGAAAAATTGTGATCTACAAATTAAGTTAATAATCTAATTAAATAACTAATGGTCATCGCCCATTTGCTTCTGTTATGGAACAGTTGTTAGACCTATGAAATGAGATAATTATGCTGCATGTCACAACATGTTGGCGTATTGACAAAATCTATAGCTGAATAACATATCACAATTTATATGTCTAAAGCACATTTCTTACCTCTATTATTTCAAGACATGTGAACTGTATTAGACTTTTTTCTAGGAAGTCACCGGAGAAGTCGTCAGAATCTTTTAGATCTTGAAATAGGTTGATCCAGAACTGTGCATGCTGCTTCCTCAAAAATCCCCACCAATGCTCTATCCGTTGGTTATGATTGCTTGAGCCATACAAATAGCAATTTCTCGAAAAGTCGTCCGTATGATCATGTCTCAAGAACATCTGCATCTGTTCCATGTAACAGTTCTCTGTCCCTAAGTTTGAGCGAATTCGGGTGGCTGTCCCATTCCTTGATAACACCACATCAATAAAGTATCCAGCGATGACCTTGGGATCACTACTTGTAGAGTATGCATGTAGCCATATCATCATTCGTGAAAACCCGTCGATTGCACCATTGATGCAGATCCCATATGGTTTAAGTTTATCATATGAATCAACATGCCATAAAAAGTTTGGGCCTGGATTATGATACAAACGTCGCCGAAGACGATTGCGGCGCCTCAGTTGCACTCCATGGGGATCCAGTATTTTCAACAATTGCCTGATTGTCTCTTGTGTCACCACATAGCCAGCCTGAATGCATTTCAGATGCATCACCTTATATCCGTGAAGCATACCATATCGGTTCAACTGATCCTGGAGAAACACAGCAATGTCAAGCAGATCAGAATGTTCTTTTCGTCTGAACAGGCGCAAAGTCTTGAGGTGTCTGCGCAAAGTTGACGCACTAATAACAATACCATTTATATTACTTAAAGACAGCAGTATCTCCCAATGTCTCAAACCCAAAGTAAAATAAAACCGGATTAAACTTGAAAGGTGGGACATGTTTACTTCCATGCAATCCAGCTAAAATAGAGCTCCTGGCAGGATTTTGAGGGATCTCATTAATTCAGAAAAACAGAACAAAATATATATTTTTTTATGAAAAATTATCTCATAATTCTGAGATAATTAACTCATTAATTCAGAAAAACAGAGCAAAAAAAAATTTTTCATGAAAAATTATCTCGTAATTTTGAGATAATTAACTCGTTAATTCAGAAAAACAGAGCAAAAACTTTTTTTCATGAAAAATTATCTCGTAATTCTGAGATAATTAACTCGTTAATTCAGAAAAACAGAGCAAAAACTTTTTTTTCATGATAAATTATCTCGTAATTCTGAGATAATTAACTCGTTAATTCAGAAAAACAGAGTAGATTTTTTTTCCTCTAGTGAATGCAATACGCTTCCGTACATTCCTATTTTTAGCATCTTTTTTCATTTTGAATGATTGCTATAATTTTCTTAATAAAACCTCTGCAGTTGTGTTTAATAAGTCACCTTTCCCGAGATGTTTGTTAGGAATATGTTAATTCCCCTTCATGAGCTGGTAATGTATCTGTAAGTCCACTGAAGCGAGTTGTAGTTGAGAAGCCGCTTCAATAACCGAGAGAGAAACCATGACAGATCCTAGTGATGTCATATAGATGGAGAAGAGAAGCGGTCCCAGCACTGAGCCCTGAGGCACTCCAGTAGTTAGATATTGGGTCTTAGACACCACACCCCTCCACGACACCACTGAGAGGTCAGACTTGAAGCACTGTTCCTGAGATGCTCTTCTTGGTGGTTAACTGTAAGCAGCAGACAGATCCAGCAAGATGAGAACTGAGGATTCGGAGGCTCCTCTTGCCAGTCTCAGAGCTTCAATAACCGAGAGCAGGGCCATCCAAATATTTATTTAGGTCACACTGGCGCGACCACAACGTTGCCGAGCAATGAATCCAAACAAAATGAAATCGGAACAAAAATGCACTACTCATTTATGCTTCACAGACCGTTAGTTCAGACCAATAATAGACAGCACAGCGCCCCGAACTTGCCAGTCGCGGGCAGGGGGGTAATCCAGCACTCGTAAAGCATACCACCCCCGGGAGCCGCCATTGGCTATCAAGCCATCACCTGCTGTTAGCATTCCATTGACTCCCATTCATTTTGACGTCACTTTGACAGCAATAACTTTACATCTGAGGCGTTTAAAGACTCCATTTGTACATTGTCCAAACACGACAATGTATAAAAGGCTCCATTACCTTGTATCTTATGTTATGGCCCCGTAGAAGCAGTTTTTGTAAAAATAGGCTAACGATTGCATCATAACCACGCGACTCTCTGGAAATTACTGTATAGACAGGAGGAGAAGCTCGCAGTCAATCGGGGGGACGTAGAGGCATAAAGTCTGATAAAGTCAAGGGAGAAGCCCATAGAGAGTCAAAGTTTCTCCTGTTCCTAGCTCATAGACAGCTCCTACTCATGCTCTCTGTCTCTGCAAGATTCGGAAGGGAATGATTCAGATTTCTCTTGGCACAGCTACTAGAAGACAGACGGGTTGCTCACGTCACATCTACGTCGTCAAGCTCAGTTTGAGTCTGCGCAGTCACTCAGCCATCAGGAAGAAGTGCTTCTAATTGACTTCACTTTTCTCCGTTGAAGTCTGTGGGGTCGCTGTGTCCATTTCTTTTACTGTCTATGGTCGCGGGCCGATCTCAATCACACGACACTGTTACTAGGAGATCCAGACTCTGGAGATCCAGTGAAGAAATCCATTGAATTCGCCTCAGAATTAATAACATCATCGCTGCGAGATCCAGTGAGAAACACTCCGATTCGGCGCAGAGTTCTCTGTTATAAACCACAGATATCAGATCAAACAGCGCTGACGTGGAAACCAGGAGAGACACTTAGAGAAGGCTTTCAGTCCACAATTCAGCAGCATTCACCATGGATTTAATGTAGTAACCATAATGTGACAGAAATAGTCAAACTTACAAGTCTTTTTCCAGCACTTCAAAACTATCATATATAAATGTTATTTTTAATGTGATGACCAACACATTTTTTGTTCATCCTTTAAAAATTGTCTTATTTAAATTCTTATTTAAACACTTATTTAAAAATAATAAAACAAATAAATTACCATTGTAAACAGTAGGATGCTCATTGGCTATTTTCACTCCCTAATATAATTTTTTTTCACTCGGTTTGCTTTTTAATTAATATTAAGACATTATGAATGATAATAATTAAAGTTAATGTCATCTACACCCTAAATTAAGCTTAGTGCTTTATTGTCAGCCCCAGTGCCACCAGATACTCTGCAGAACTCAGTGGCTCCAGTGCCGCTGCCCTCTGATGCTAGTCTGGAGCCTGTGGACTTAAAATAAAACTGCACATATCTGTATGTTAAGTCTATTTATTATTAAATAATTTGTCAGTATTACAGTTATTTTGGGGGAAATTTGAATAGTTGCATTGCAAGCTGATTTAAGGTGTGCCCCTGAATTTTCTGCTTGTGCTCCTAAAATTTTCAGTCAGGGGCTCCAGCGCTCCTAGTAAAAAAAGTTAGTCTGGAGCCCTGAAGACAGTTAATATCTGCTTTACAGACGCTCATGTGCAAATGCAGGTTTATTTTACCAAGCTGATGCTAATAATTACTTTACAATACTTTTAAAATCTGTTTTATAATTCAGGAGTCATGGATAGTGGAAACCTTTTCAGTAACAAACCAATTTTATCACTAATAAATGTAATGATTTTACTTCTAGAGTTTAATGGCATGCAGGAAACTGCTAAAATAAAGAAGTGAAACTAACAGTAATGCTAAGAATAGCCTGTAAGGGGGGATTTCCTGCAGGGGTTCAGTCTGCAAGACTGCCGAATGACTAAAGAAACGTTGTCAGCAAGATGGTAGAAAACTGCACATTTCTTGTCTATTCCACCCACTGCCACTTATACCAACGACGGAAATAAGCGCAGTTACAATAGCTTAACCCTCTGGGGACCAAGGTGTTTTTGGGGCCCTTGAGATGTTCTGACATGCCTTGACATTTGTGCTTTTTTCAGTTATTTATAAACATGTTAATGGCAAAGGTGTAAATTCACTCTATATAGCACAAACAGAGCTACCATAATATGCGAGCAACTTGTATGTAGATGTTTGTATTTTTAAGAGAATAATGTTTATGCGTGGTTATTGGAAAAAATTAAAATGAAAGTTGCTGAATTAAGACCACAAAACACATATTAAATATGTGTCCACAAGACTTTTGACTAATGGATGTTGTCCCTTTGAGTTCTAGCTTCAAAATTATGTGAAAATAGTCTTGCTTTATCGTTCACAAAAAAAAATACATTGATTTAAATGGTGTAAAACAGGTTTTGCTTGGAAAGCCAATATGCGAGGGGGAGGAGTAGTTTACACCTTAGATTACAATGTCCCACCCACTCTGCATAATGACTCTGCATAATGAGCCATTCACTCAGGTGTGAAACTGACTGAGCCACAATGCAAGGACAAAAGATGTATTTAGAAGAAGACTTATATTGACCATTTAAGATTTCGCTTACATCTCTCTTGTAAATATGTTTTGCTATTTTATTAAAAATGTTACAATTACAACAATAATTACAATTTCAACAATATTTCAAGTGTACTCTTTCTTTGTAAAAAAGAAAAAGAAAAAAGATTATAGGCCTACATTTTATCATATGTATTCATTAGTTTGAATATAGCCAACATTGGAACATCTAACATCTTAGTCTATGACTTTATTTTTGACAAATATATATATATATATATATATATATAACGTTAGATATGAGCAGAAATTGCTAAACAAAAGCTTATTTGATGTGGCAGTATATTCTACAGTAGCCTAAAAACTGTACCCAAATCTAGTCAACAAGTGACTGACTGTAACGTTGTTTTTATGAAATATTAGGGCATATAAATGCTAATTTGCAGTTTAATACGTTGCTTATACAAATACATTTTATTTCAACATATTCCAGTCGATTTTTACTCATCTCAGTAGGCTATAGCAAAGCAGTTTATTCTTTCACACACAGACGCGCGATTTATATTTAGGCTAAACAGTCTTTACAAATATGTACCCTTCATTCATCTCACAGAAAGGCGAGTCATATTATAGAAATGCGATTCATCTTTTTGCGGTTTACATAGGCCTACACTAACGTTATTCCATAACGTTATTCCACACTTGAGAAAAGAAAACAGCCTACCTCACTCCTCAGCGGGATCTGCTCCTCATATCAGGAGATATTGCTCCTCATATCAGCACTGTTCTGAGGAATCTTTTCTCCATAAGGTAGGCTATATTATGCCTCACTCGATCGCGACGCGCTTTGTTTACAGCTGATGTGGGCGTTTCACAGATCTTCAATAGTTCTCAGAATTTGCGTTTGAATAGCACGCGCTCTCCGGGGAGTGGTCACATTACTGTGAATTAGCTCGTAATGAGCTCGACTGGAGTCGCTCTCTTTTTATACAGATTACAGAAGCTGAGAATATTTGTTTTTTATATAAGTTACTTCATTTAACAGATGCGATCTCAAGCTTTATGCCCGTGGGTCTGTTTGCCTGTTTGACTGAATTTTCGCGGAGTTATAGATCATTTTCGAACGCGTTTCAAATGGGAGTTTACTGACAGAGAGAAGGCAGAAATCGCATCATGTTAATTTTTCTTTATTTGTCAAAAAGAAAAACACTTTATTTTTATTGTGAGTATACAGAAAAAAAATAGAAACTGAACAGGATCGATTGATGTATTACACGAAAATGAAAGATCAAAATTAACAGAGCATTTAGTGTTTATTTTCATTGCTAAAAAAAAACACTGTTGAAAAATTGTCGAGTTCACGCGCGTGATCATAGGTAACTAAACACGACAATCCTAACAGTAATGCTAAGAATAGCCTGTAAGGGTGGATTTCACCCTTGTAAGAGTGTGTGTGTGAACTCATCTGAGAAGCCATGATCTGCATGAGCTCTTAGATTTTCTTCTTTGTTTGCTATTTTGAGAAAAGAAATAGACCGAAAATCTACAAAATCTAGAAGAATACCATATACAGACGTGAAATTTGATGAAAAGAACTAAAAAATATATAGTATTTTTATTTTTAAACACAAATAATCAACGCAGAGGTTCAGAAGATCAGACTTCTAGCAACAGGCCTGCTGGAAAATTGGAGGGAAAGTTTAAAACAGGAAAAGAACCACCTATCCACAGAGGGAGAAGCAGTGAGTACAACTAAAATTGCACTGGAAACCTTTTTTTGGGCTTGTTTGCTTATTTTTTCCAAATATAAGGACATAAAATTGATCTTTTTATATTTTTATAAGCTAAAAATGCTAAAAGGCTAAAGCTATGGCTAGCCCACACTCTGACATTCCTCAATGTATCAATTTAACTGAGGCAGAGAGAATCAGCCAATCAGAGCAGCAGCTGCAATCAGCCCACTGCCATATGCAAATGAGCTCCCCCCTCACCACCATACAGTATCCCTCTGAGGTGAAATCTGACACCGCAAGGAAAACCTATAAGCAGAAACTTCTGACAAACAATCCAGATACTCTGTTTGCAGATCTGTTCAAAACTGGAGAAGTCTGCAACCTCATTTTCTTCTCTGATCACCCCAGCGCCTGGCATAAAGCCATCAACCAATACCCCTCTGTAAAGAAAGAAGGCATCTCTAATGGCTGGAAAGTCAAAATCAGAGAACCACATGACCCTGACAGCACAGTGATGACTGTGAACATCTACAAAAATGGCACAGGGGGACCTGAAAACATTCCAGGCGGACTACAGAACAATAGGTGAAATCGTGAAACATGAGAAAGCTGTCCTATCTGAAAGCTCGTCATCTGAGCAGAATCCACCGATCAGCACCTCAGACCTCAGACCAACTCCTGCAGAAACTGCTGAGCACATCTCACCCTCCCTGCTCAGAGCTATCCCTCTCCTACAGGAGCACTTCACCAAGCTGGAGATGGAGATGGTGCAGCTCAGAGAAACTGTGCTGAAACAGCAGCAGTCAGACACATGTGCAGCTCACACTGAACTCCAGCAGAACACCGAGCTCTTAACACAGAGACTGTCAGCCCTCACACAGCAGACGAGGAAGCTTCAGACAGAGAAGGACAGCTATCAGTGTGAGCTGACCGCACTGAGACTCCAGCTAGAGGACAGAGAGCAGTCCACAGCAGAGATGAGGCAGCAGCTGAGAGAGATACAGGAGGAGAGAGAGCAGCAGCGCAGGGAGATCCAGGCCCTGAGAGAGCAGCTGAGAGAGCTCCTCCTGGCCAGAGAAGAGCCAGAGCAGACCCACAGAGCTCAAACACTGGCCTCCAGCCCAGAGTTGCCGAACACAGGGAGTCAACACCCAGCCATCAGCGCAGAGAGACCCGACCCAGACCGCTCACAGCCGTCACAGCGCCCCCTGTCAGGCTCCTCAGCACAGCAGCCCTCGTCTCACAGCAGCCCAGCACCAGCCAGCACAGAGGAACCCGAAATAGCTCTACTCATCGATTCAAACGGCAAATTCATCGATGTAAAGAAACTCTTCCCCCAGCACAGAGCTGTTAAACTCTGGTGTCCCACCACTGACAAAGCCCTGGAGCTCCTGACAGAGTCCCAGCTAGGCCGGCCCAGCCATATCATTATCCACACGGGCACCAACGACCTGCGGAGCCAGCAGGACCGAGTGTCGGACTCCTTCAGAGCCGTCGTGGATAAAGCTAGAGAAACCTTCCCCAACTCCAAAATCATCCTGTCCACTTTACTTCAGAGAACAGATTTCCATCCCAACACAATTAATAAAATAAACTCCAGCATCTCTAGACATTGTGCCCTCCTGCCCAACGTCCACTTGGCCCACCATCCAGACCTGGACAATGAATGTCTATACGACCACGTCCACCTTTATAAGAACCTGGTACATATCCTCGCCAAGAGACTCAAAGATGTCACTCTAAACAGGACCAATCAGACCAGCCCCAGGTGGAGCAGAACCAGCCCTAACCCAGTCAATCCATCGAGACACACTCCAGCAAAGTACATCCCAGCCCACAGCTCATCTAGAGCCCTGACCGGAGCACCACCCAGACCTCCACCCAGAGGTCCACCGCCCAGAGCTCCAGCACCCAGAGGTCCACCGCCCAGAGCTCCAGCACCCAGAGGTCCACCGCCCAGAGCTCCAGCACCCAGACAGGACCCCTACAGACAGAG
>NW_028156038.1:0-7000 GCF_963993115.1 Abramis brama | reverse complement strand
TACATGCCCACCAAATTTCATGTTCCTCGGTGTTTCGGTGTCCCTGGTATCGTTGACGAAAAATTCACGGGGGCCCCAGCGCGGGGGGGCAAGTGGCCCCCAGGGACCAAACGAAATTTTTCCGTAAAAGTCTAGTGGGGCTACATGCTCACCAAATGTCATGTTCCCCGGTGTTTCGGTGTCCCTGGTATCGTTGACGAAAAATTCACGGGGGGCCCAGCGTGGGGGGGGGGGAGTGGCCCCCGGGGAGCAAACTAAATTTTTCCGTAAAAGTCTAGTGGGGCTACATGCCCACCAAATTTCATGTTCCTCGGTGTTTCGGTGTCCCTGGTATCGTTGACGAAAAATTCACGGGGGCCCCAGCGCGGGGGGGCAAGTGGCCCCCAGGGACCAAACGAAATTTTTCCGTAAAAGTCTAGTGGGGCTACATGCTCACCAAATGTCATGTTCCCCGGTGTTTCGGTGTCCCTGGTATCGTTGACGAAAAATTCACGGGGGGCCCAGCGCGGGGGGGGGGGAGTGGCCCCCGGGGAGCAAACGAAATTTTTCCGTAAAAGTCTAGTGGGGCTACATGCCCACCAAATTTCATGTTCCCCGGTGTTTCGGTGTCCCTGGTATCGTTGACGAAAAATTCACGGGGGCCCCAGCGCGGGGGGGGAAGTGGCCCCCGGGGACCAAACGAAATTTTTCCGTAAAAGTCTAGTAGACCAACATACCATAAAAAATTCTTCATCCTCGGTGCCACGGTTCAGGTAGTTATTTAGGAAAAACTGCATTTTTTTGGGTTTGGGGGGGCCCAGCGCGGGGGGGGAGTGGCCCCCGGGGACCAAACGAAATTTTTCCGTACAAGTCTAGTGGGGCTACATGCCCACCAAATTTCATGTTCCCCGGTGTTTCGGTGCCCCTGGTATCGTTGACGGAAAATTCAGTAGATGACGAAAAAAAAAAAAAAAAAACTTTGACAATCCCTATATGACCGCTTTCGCTAGCTACGCTAGCGGCGGTCATAATAATCCACATATGCTATATGTATTTTACAAGTCATTGTTCTTGTTATATTGTGTTATTTTGGGTTTAGGGAAATGCAGATGTATTGTTCGTTGCTGTTTGCTGTTCTCATATAATAAAAATTTGTGGAAGGGCCCTTTGTGAAGGGATTCAGTTGTTCATTTTCGTTTGGAAACGCCCCTTTTATGGGCGCAAAAACACTTTTAGGAATTTGCCCAAAGTGTGCTAAAATCAGTCCCTGCTGATCTGCTTTTTCTCATGCAATGACTGCATCCGAAAGCAGAAAAATCTGTTCCTGTGAAGAGGAATGTGGGTTGAGTTAAAGCATTAGTTAACCCAAAAATGAAAATTCTGTCATTAATTACTTACCCTCATGTCGTTCCAAACCCATAAGACTTCCGCTCATCTCCGGAACACAAATGAAGATCTTTGAAATGAAATCTGAGAGGTTTATGTCCCTCCATTGACAGCTACGCAACTTTCAATCCCCAGAAAGATATTAAAGAAATCCATGTGACTCCAATGGTTTAACCTCAATTTTATATAGTGCCACGAGAGCTTTAAAACATAATTTACCACTTTATTTTAATTATTAATTAATCTTGAACAACGAACACGCATTCACGCAACAATGTCTGCTCTCCTTTATACAACACGCATGTGTCATGGTGCTCCTGTGAAAGTGAATACCTTGCTGTAGCTGTGTTGCTTATGAAATTAAATATTTAGAGTACAAACATGGATGTTGTATTATTGTGCCAAGGGATATTAATGAATTAATTCATTATTTGCTGTGAAAATAAAGGCTATGACATCAACAAATTTACTAAAAAATCAGGGTGAAACACAAATTCAAAAGATAAAAAAGACAATGTTTACATTTCCCATTATTCTCAATGGTGATTAGATTCTCTCATAGCAGACTAGTGCAGTTGTATTAGCCTACATTAAAAACAGAAAAAAATACTGTAATACAATAATGTGTAACATTTAATTCTGCATACTTTAAATAGTAAAACATACCACTGTGATGTAGTGATACCTTATATTTATATTTAAAAAAAATGCCATTACAGTAATCATTTTTTTTTTTTTTTTACATAAAATGTTATTGTCATTTAAAAAATAAATCCAGTCAATCCTTCAATCCAGTCATGTTTTTGACAATTCTGTGAGATTCACCCATACAATTTTCTGAAGCCAAATACTTGTTAGGTTTATGGTATAGTTTTGGCCACTAGAGGCCCTCATCGTGTTTCATTTCAGTTTCCCGCTTTTGTATCATGTGTCATTGTTCTCACTGTGCCTCTTTCCTGTGTGAGTGTATTTAGGTTGCTCTGTTCCTCAGTTTGATATGTTAAAACCAAACTCTCCTGTCTTTCGGTAAATCCCTCTTGTGATTTTCTCTGGATTTATGACATTAAGTGTATTTCCTGATTGAGCTCTCATTTCTGCCCTCACAGCGTAGTTCTAACCTCTGTCCTTACAATACTGACACTGAGAGTGTCTGATCCCACACCACAGAAATAAATTATAGACCATCAGGACCATGAATAAAACCTTTACATGTTAAGCTATTTTTATTCAATTTAGTCAGGTATGTAGTTTGTTGTAATGTGCAGAGAAAATGACATTAATCTGATAAAACACATTTGGCTCATGTTGCATAAATCTCACACTGATCTAGTTCAGTACAAAGGATTTGATTTATGCCTTGTTTTTACAGCTCATCTTTGCTTGTTTCATTGGTAGATTTTGGTGACTCTTCTATCGATTCACTCGACACCTGAAAAGCAGAAAGAAACACACCAACTATATTACTCAAATCAAAAAGTGCTAAATAATCAGGCTTAACAATCAATCCATCTGTTGGCTTTTGACTGACCTCATCTTCATCATCATCGTCATCATCATCATCATCATCATCATCATCATCATTGTCCTCATCCTCATCTTTGCTCTCTTCTTCTGGTAACTCTCCTCCATTATCCAGAAACTTTGAGAATGTTTCCAAATCTCTATTTCCATCATAGTCAACAATCTGATTTAAAAAAGTATTTTAAAAGCATTTTTTCAGTACTGACATTCTCACTTAGTTACACATAATAACGTAAGAAAAAACAACAACATAGGCCTATCATTTGATGTCCATTTAAAATATATCTTACCAGTTAATGTTAAATGTCAAACTTTTTTGTTAAATATTTTTTGGGGCGCATAAATTTAAACATATAAGTTTAAGATAACTGTAAAACAAATGTACAAATGTTTTTTATAAATAAAAAATATATATTTCATACATAATATATATTTTAAAAAATGATTTGGACTCTAAGGGGGCATTTACATAAATCTGTGTACACAACACAGTTTTCAACTAAAAATGGAAAACTTTGTATGCGTTTTGGCCATTAACTTACACACCAACAGCGTTTTGAACACGGGTGTCAAACTGCAAGTTTTTGAAAATGATACCAGAGAATGTCTAATAAGGTGAGAAGTTTCACTCTCAGTACACTTCCGGCTTCTGAAATGGTTGCAGTTCCACTCTGATTCCATATGAGGGCGCTCACAGGACGAGTGCAGAATGAATGGAGGTCTATGGCAGTATACCCATCAAAATCCACTTTTCTCAGGAAATAATTTTTTGTCTAGTAATTTGAATATTGTATTCGAAAGGAGATGCAAAGAAATTACACATTGCTGGGTGTTAGATTTTTTAGAGTCACTTATTTGCTTTAAAAAGTCTTTTAAAGTGTCAATGACGTCGTACACATCGTGCAACCAGAGATACTGCTTTACGACAATCCTTCAGTCACTTTGGTGCTTTCGCGCTCTGCACTTTCTTTTCTCTCGAGGCATCGACAACACAGCTGACACAGGTAAATACACGTGCTAGAAGAGTTTTTGTTTTGTTTGTTTCTGGTCCCGCTTCGGATGCCACGATGCCATCAAGCGGTATCTCTGGTCGTAATCAGTCCTTCACTGATCAATCAGCGTTCATTAGCAGAATGCTAGCGTGTTATGGGCAACAACAACTCAACCTGTAAGAAATCGAAAGGACATAAGTACTCGTTCATTCAACTTCCGACCTATAACCCATGTTGAACTTGCAAAACCTACAATCGAATCTGAGATTTCTCAACGGCAATCGGGTGAAAGAGACAAATTTAGCCGTCTAGCCCCATAGACTCCCATTCATTTTGCACTCATGGGCAATCGCCCCCAGTGGAACTCTGGTGGAACTACAACCAAAATTCGGTACAATAGGACTTAATAGGGAGTGGGCAGGCTCTCCGCAGACGGGCTCTGATGATACTGTTAAGCCTGTTTTATACTTCTGCGTCGGACCTTCGCCGAAGCCTCTACGCTGTAGGCAACGCGTTGGTTTTCATTTATACTTCTGTGTCGTTGTCCGCGTTGACGCGCAATTACACTTGCAGAGGGAGCATGTGAAACCCGAGGGAGGGGTTCTAGCAGACCAATCACAGCGCTTGTGTCCGCGTAGAGTTGACGCGTTGTTACATTTTTGGAGAGGTGCACGTCAGGGTACGCCGAAGGGTACGCGCGCTACACACAGCCTACGACGTAGCTACGGCGTGAGTTTGACGCAGAAGTATAAAACAGGCTTTATCGTCTCTGTGTAAACAAAATGCGAATTTTTTAAAATAGTGACGTCATGCGCATGCGTATTAGTACGTGTGGTGTTTCTTTTCGATGAGACATTGCCATCTGCTGGCCTGGCATGCATACTACAGCGTTTTTAGTCGTTTTC
Organism: Abramis brama; assembly: GCF_963993115.1. Taxonomy (NCBI): domain Eukaryota; kingdom Metazoa; phylum Chordata; class Actinopteri; order Cypriniformes; family Leuciscidae; genus Abramis; species Abramis brama. The sequence continues at coordinate 2,217 of NW_028156038.1, read as the reverse complement.
ACGGATCCATGTGAACGTGGATTATTTTGACAATTTTGTCAAAAAATTACAGTTTTTAGTAGGCTCTACTCTGGAACAGACTGTCTGATTAACTTGTGTGTGTGTATATGTAAATGTGTCTACTTGAACGAACTTATTTAACAGTATACTTGATAAACATACTATAATTTCTAACAAAAAACAATATCTGTGTGTGTGTGTGTGTGTGTGTGTGAGAGAGAGAGAGAGAGAGAGAGAGTGTGTCTGTGTGTGTGTGTGTGTGTGTCTTCTTAATCAGAGTCACAGTGCTGACAAATGAATGCCGGTAACCCTGGAGTGCAGGCTTTGTGGGCCCAGAGACTGCAATAGGCATTCTGTAAAAATATTAAAATCAATCAGTTGTATGATAGGGGATGGTTGTAACACTTTTTCAAGAAGTGTTACAACCCACCCCACCCCTGTCAGTCACTGTTTAGCTAGCTGTATTAGCATACTGGTTTGAAATTAGCAGGGGAAAACTGCATCACATGTTGCTTAAGAAACTACATTTTAATCTAATATAAGTCATATTTTATCTGCAATAGTTTAGATACTAGACAAAAAATAGTCTTGGTCAAAAAATTTACTTTCTTACCTCAAAATCAGTTTTTTCTCTATAAATTCAGAATGTGTCGGTTTCCAGACTTGACAACCTCCATGCGGTATCAGGGAGGCAGTAGGTAAATATTGAAATGATCACATGACTCCTATCTTATCCCCAAGTGGTGGAAATGGTGGTGTTACAACTCTCCTCGTGTTACAACCATACCCGGTCTCCCCTACATCGTTATTGTGTAAACGTAGGCCTACCCAAAAATTGATAGATAAATCAAAGCCATTTGTCTAACCAGGTTGTGTTCCAAATTTGAAGTTGATATCACAAAAATGTAATCCACTAAAAGGTTTTAAAATACCGTTTCAATGTTCAACGGTTTTCACAGGATGAATTTTTATGGTTTTTGAATGATACCTAATTTATGATGATTACTAAAATATGTGATAAAGGCAATAAAAAGAGCGCCAGGTGTCACACTACCAAGACACTGATAGGTAACAGGCTTTAGAGTGTGTGTATTGTTGCGAACCTTCTTTTCAGTCCCAGCAGGAAAGTATTTAATGGTGGGAAATCCCTGTATAATGACATCTTCCACATCGTTTTCTGTGGCATCCATTTTTGCAATTATTATGTCCTCATGGTCTTTGTACTTCTCTCCCAACGCATCCCACACAGGAACCAGCTGCTGACAGTGACCACACCATGGAGCATCTGTGAGAATGACACAAATGATAAAGTCGGCTGAAATGGAAATTGCGATTGTCTTTTCTTCCCTGTTGTGATGTAAGCTATATCTGAGTAAAACGACTTCTCGATCAAGAAAAATTGTAGGCTGGCACTTGATTTTGTCTATATGGAATTGATTGGATCGTTGGACTATTGTGGTTTGCTATTGGTCGATCTCATGTGAGTGACAGGTTGTCCCGCCCTCACGGCAGTAAACACGTCATCAAGGAAGAGAAGTCGTTGCAAGAAGGAGGGGAAGTTATTTTGTTTATAAATTGCGATGGCATGTGATTTAAAATAAATAAATAATGATGTGCGCGAATAAATAATTTAGAATAGAAATTGTCAATTTCGATTTCATGCTGACTTTAATGCTACTATTAAATACTTAAGATAGCCTAAGAAGAACTAACTTACAAAATTCCCTTCTGATATAATCTAAACGTAACCCTTGTACATGCTATTTGTTGGAAATAAAGCATTAAAAAAAAAACTTACAAAATTCCACAAATACGTTCTTAGTCTCATCAAAAGCCACTTCGTTAAAGTTCTTCCCTACAAGAACTTTAACCGGATTCTCGTCCCAGTTCTCAGGAATTTCTTGAGTCTTCAAAAAGGGCTAGAATAAAGTGCAGATTGTTTTTTAGGCAGATTTAGAAACTTGATCAGTATTCTGTATTGCTGCATTACACACCTTCACAGTCTCATCCAGAACACCCTGGCAAAATGTTCTCAGCGTGTCTTTGTTGATGGTTGATCCTTCCATTGCGTATGTCACCACTTTCTCAGTGTTAATCAGGCGAATTATAGGAGCGTTATTTGCAGAGATACTGAAATACTTCAGCACATGATCCGCTTTGTCAGATGTAACATCTAACGTGATGAAAAGCACCTACGCACATACACACACACAGACT
>NW_028156039.1:0-53000 GCF_963993115.1 Abramis brama | reverse complement strand
CTAAAATCGCCAGGGTTCAAATCAAACGGGCTATATTGCCGTGGTTTATACCAACAAGGGTTGAATTTAATAAAAAAACTCATGGTAGGTTTTAGTTAGATGTGGTGAGGGGCATATAACTCACGTCTGTATGGACATGAGGAGACGCTCGACGTCACAGTGGACGGAGAAAAAATTATGTGGCTCTGCAACATCACCCACAACAATGATGGCGGCCATTTTAACCAACTCGACGCCTGTATGGGCGAAGAGAAAATTTTCCAAAGCTCTGCTACATCACCCACCTTCAAAATGATGGCAGCTGTACTCATTTTTACGGTTTTGTGTCATTCAGGCACTCTCGCGACGCGTTTCGAACTTTCCCAAGGTTCTCATCAGGCGAATTGAAATGACAACTGTCTCTGTTCCCTCTGCAACTACAGAGTGCTTGAGGGCGTGGTCCCTCTGGACTTTATAGTGGTAGAGGGCGGGGTGCCCCTCCCACTACTAAATACCTTTCAGCACTGTATGGTGCTTCATAAATAGTTTTTTCACTATCAATAAATTTGTTTTTAATTTTAATATTCAATAATCATACACATACACTCACAGACATCACACACAATCCAATCCAGACGAAGGGCAATCCAAAAGCTCAGAGGCGGTGGCACGGGCTTGGTTAGGGGAATGAAAAATCCAAGATCTAGGGCCCGAAGGCCCCAGAAATGGCTGTGCACTGGCCTACTTTCTACTGACCACTAAAGGACACCACAGGCCCAGAAAGGAGAATGGTCACACCCTAGAGAGATACATATATAATTATTAAATAAAAAAATAGAGGGCTAAAATCGCCAGGGTTCAAATCAAACGGGCTATATTGCCGTGGTTTATACCAACAAGGGTTGAATTTAATAAAAAAACTCATGGTAGGTTTTAGTTAGATGTGGTGAGGGGCATATAACTCACGTCTGTATGGACATGAGGAGACGCTCGACGTCACAGTGGACGGAGAAAAAATTATGTGGCTCTGCAACATCACCCACAACAATGATGGCGGCCATTTTAACCAACTCGACGCCTGTATGGGCGAAGAGAAAATTTTCCAAAGCTCTGCTACATCACCCACCTTCAAAATGATGGCAGCTGTACTCATTTTTACGGTTTTGTGTCATTCAGGCACTCTCGCGACGCGTTTCGAACTTTCCCAAGGTTCTCATCAGGCGAATTGAAATGACAACTGTCTCTGTTCCCTCTGCAACTACAGAGTGCTTGAGGGCGTGGTCCCTCTGGACTTTATAGTGGTAGAGGGCGGGGTGCCCCTCCCACTACTAAATACCTTTCAGCACTGTATGGTGCTTCATAAATAGTTTTTTCACTATCAATAAATTTGTTTTTAATTTTAATATTCAATAATCATACACATACACTCACAGACATCACACACAATCCAATCCAGACGAAGGGCAATCCAAAAGCTCAGAGGCGGTGGCACGGGCTTGGTTAGGGGAATGAAAAATCCAAGATCTAGGGCCCGAAGGCCCCAGAAATGGCTGTGCACTGGCCTACTTTCTACTGACCACTAAAGGACACCACAGGCCCAGAAAGGAGAATGGTCACACCCTAGAGAGATACATATATAATTATTAAATAAAAAAATAGAGGGCTAAAATCGCCAGGGTTCAAATCAAACGGGCTATATTGCCGTGGTTTATACCAACAAGGGTTGAATTTAATAAAAAAACTCATGGTAGGTTTTAGTTAGATGTGGTGAGGGGCATATAACTCACGTCTGTATGGACATGAGGAGACGCTCGACGTCACAGTGGACGGAGAAAAAATTATGTGGCTCTGCAACATCACCCACAACAATGATGGCGGCCATTTTAACCAACTCGACGCCTGTATGGGCGAAGAGAAAATTTTCCAAAGCTCTGCTACATCACCCACCTTCAAAATGATGGCAGCTGTACTCATTTTTACGGTTTTGTGTCATTCAGGCACTCTCGCGACGCGTTTCGAACTTTCCCAAGGTTCTCATCAGGCGAATTGAAATGACAACTGTCTCTGTTCCCTCTGCAACTACAGAGTGCTTGAGGGCGTGGTCCCTCTGGACTTTATAGTGGTAGAGGGCGGGGTGCCCCTCCCACTACTAAATACCTTTCAGCACTGTATGGTGCTTCATAAATAGTTTTTTCACTATCAATAAATTTGTTTTTAATTTTAATATTCAATAATCATACACATACACTCACAGACATCACACACAATCCAATCCAGACGAAGGGCAATCCAAAAGCTCAGAGGCGGTGGCACGGGCTTGGTTAGGGGAATGAAAAATCCAAGATCTAGGGCCCGAAGGCCCCAGAAATGGCTGTGCACTGGCCTACTTTCTACTGACCACTAAAGGACACCACAGGCCCAGAAAGGAGAATGGTCACACCCTAGAGAGATACATATATAATTATTAAATAAAAAAATAGAGGGCTAAAATCGCCAGGGTTCAAATCAAACGGGCTATATTGCCGTGGTTTATACCAACAAGGGTTGAATTTAATAAAAAAACTCATGGTAGGTTTTAGTTAGATGTGGTGAGGGGCATATAACTCACGTCTGTATGGACATGAGGAGACGCTCGACGTCACAGTGGACGGAGAAAAAATTATGTGGCTCTGCAACATCACCCACAACAATGATGGCGGCCATTTTAACCAACTCGACGCCTGTATGGGCGAAGAGAAAATTTTCCAAAGCTCTGCTACATCACCCACCTTCAAAATGATGGCAGCTGTACTCATTTTTACGGTTTTGTGTCATTCAGGCACTCTCGCGACGCGTTTCGAACTTTCCCAAGGTTCTCATCAGGCGAATTGAAATGACAACTGTCTCTGTTCCCTCTGCAACTACAGAGTGCTTGAGGGCGTGGTCCCTCTGGACTTTATAGTGGTAGAGGGCGGGGTGCCCCTCCCACTACTAAATACCTTTCAGCACTGTATGGTGCTTCATAAATAGTTTTTTCACTATCAATAAATTTGTTTTTAATTTTAATATTCAATAATCATACACATACACTCACAGACATCACACACAATCCAATCCAGACGAAGGGCAATCCAAAAGCTCAGAGGCGGTGGCACGGGCTTGGTTAGGGGAATGAAAAATCCAAGATCTAGGGCCCGAAGGCCCCAGAAATGGCTGTGCACTGGCCTACTTTCTACTGACCACTAAAGGACACCACAGGCCCAGAAAGGAGAATGGTCACACCCTAGAGAGATACATATATAATTATTAAATAAAAAAATAGAGGGCTAAAATCGCCAGGGTTCAAATCAAACGGGCTATATTGCCGTGGTTTATACCAACAAGGGTTGAATTTAATAAAAAAACTCATGGTAGGTTTTAGTTAGATGTGGTGAGGGGCATATAACTCACGTCTGTATGGACATGAGGAGACGCTCGACGTCACAGTGGACGGAGAAAAAATTATGTGGCTCTGCAACATCACCCACAACAATGATGGCGGCCATTTTAACCAACTCGACGCCTGTATGGGCGAAGAGAAAATTTTCCAAAGCTCTGCTACATCACCCACCTTCAAAATGATGGCAGCTGTACTCATTTTTACGGTTTTGTGTCATTCAGGCACTCTCGCGACGCGTTTCGAACTTTCCCAAGGTTCTCATCAGGCGAATTGAAATGACAACTGTCTCTGTTCCCTCTGCAACTACAGAGTGCTTGAGGGCGTGGTCCCTCTGGACTTTATAGTGGTAGAGGGCGGGGTGCCCCTCCCACTACTAAATACCTTTCAGCACTGTATGGTGCTTCATAAATAGTTTTTTCACTATCAATAAATTTGTTTTTAATTTTAATATTCAATAATCATACACATACACTCACAGACATCACACACAATCCAATCCAGACGAAGGGCAATCCAAAAGCTCAGAGGCGGTGGCACGGGCTTGGTTAGGGGAATGAAAAATCCAAGATCTAGGGCCCGAAGGCCCCAGAAATGGCTGTGCACTGGCCTACTTTCTACTGACCACTAAAGGACACCACAGGCCCAGAAAGGAGAATGGTCACACCCTAGAGAGATACATATATAATTATTAAATAAAAAAATAGAGGGCTAAAATCGCCAGGGTTCAAATCAAACGGGCTATATTGCCGTGGTTTATACCAACAAGGGTTGAATTTAATAAAAAAACTCATGGTAGGTTTTAGTTAGATGTGGTGAGGGGCATATAACTCACGTCTGTATGGACATGAGGAGACGCTCGACGTCACAGTGGACGGAGAAAAAATTATGTGGCTCTGCAACATCACCCACAACAATGATGGCGGCCATTTTAACCAACTCGACGCCTGTATGGGCGAAGAGAAAATTTTCCAAAGCTCTGCTACATCACCCACCTTCAAAATGATGGCAGCTGTACTCATTTTTACGGTTTTGTGTCATTCAGGCACTCTCGCGACGCGTTTCGAACTTTCCCAAGGTTCTCATCAGGCGAATTGAAATGACAACTGTCTCTGTTCCCTCTGCAACTACAGAGTGCTTGAGGGCGTGGTCCCTCTGGACTTTATAGTGGTAGAGGGCGGGGTGCCCCTCCCACTACTAAATACCTTTCAGCACTGTATGGTGCTTCATAAATAGTTTTTTCACTATCAATAAATTTGTTTTTAATTTTAATATTCAATAATCATACACATACACTCACAGACATCACACACAATCCAATCCAGACGAAGGGCAATCCAAAAGCTCAGAGGCGGTGGCACGGGCTTGGTTAGGGGAATGAAAAATCCAAGATCTAGGGCCCGAAGGCCCCAGAAATGGCTGTGCACTGGCCTACTTTCTACTGACCACTAAAGGACACCACAGGCCCAGAAAGGAGAATGGTCACACCCTAGAGAGATACATATATAATTATTAAATAAAAAAATAGAGGGCTAAAATCGCCAGGGTTCAAATCAAACGGGCTATATTGCCGTGGTTTATACCAACAAGGGTTGAATTTAATAAAAAAACTCATGGTAGGTTTTAGTTAGATGTGGTGAGGGGCATATAACTCACGTCTGTATGGACATGAGGAGACGCTCGACGTCACAGTGGACGGAGAAAAAATTATGTGGCTCTGCAACATCACCCACAACAATGATGGCGGCCATTTTAACCAACTCGACGCCTGTATGGGCGAAGAGAAAATTTTCCAAAGCTCTGCTACATCACCCACCTTCAAAATGATGGCAGCTGTACTCATTTTTACGGTTTTGTGTCATTCAGGCACTCTCGCGACGCGTTTCGAACTTTCCCAAGGTTCTCATCAGGCGAATTGAAATGACAACTGTCTCTGTTCCCTCTGCAACTACAGAGTGCTTGAGGGCGTGGTCCCTCTGGACTTTATAGTGGTAGAGGGCGGGGTGCCCCTCCCACTACTAAATACCTTTCAGCACTGTATGGTGCTTCATAAATAGTTTTTTCACTATCAATAAATTTGTTTTTAATTTTAATATTCAATAATCATACACATACACTCACAGACATCACACACAATCCAATCCAGACGAAGGGCAATCCAAAAGCTCAGAGGCGGTGGCACGGGCTTGGTTAGGGGAATGAAAAATCCAAGATCTAGGGCCCGAAGGCCCCAGAAATGGCTGTGCACTGGCCTACTTTCTACTGACCACTAAAGGACACCACAGGCCCAGAAAGGAGAATGGTCACACCCTAGAGAGATACATATATAATTATTAAATAAAAAAATAGAGGGCTAAAATCGCCAGGGTTCAAATCAAACGGGCTATATTGCCGTGGTTTATACCAACAAGGGTTGAATTTAATAAAAAAACTCATGGTAGGTTTTAGTTAGATGTGGTGAGGGGCATATAACTCACGTCTGTATGGACATGAGGAGACGCTCGACGTCACAGTGGACGGAGAAAAAATTATGTGGCTCTGCAACATCACCCACAACAATGATGGCGGCCATTTTAACCAACTCGACGCCTGTATGGGCGAAGAGAAAATTTTCCAAAGCTCTGCTACATCACCCACCTTCAAAATGATGGCAGCTGTACTCATTTTTACGGTTTTGTGTCATTCAGGCACTCTCGCGACGCGTTTCGAACTTTCCCAAGGTTCTCATCAGGCGAATTGAAATGACAACTGTCTCTGTTCCCTCTGCAACTACAGAGTGCTTGAGGGCGTGGTCCCTCTGGACTTTATAGTGGTAGAGGGCGGGGTGCCCCTCCCACTACTAAATACCTTTCAGCACTGTATGGTGCTTCATAAATAGTTTTTTCACTATCAATAAATTTGTTTTTAATTTTAATATTCAATAATCATACACATACACTCACAGACATCACACACAATCCAATCCAGACGAAGGGCAATCCAAAAGCTCAGAGGCGGTGGCACGGGCTTGGTTAGGGGAATGAAAAATCCAAGATCTAGGGCCCGAAGGCCCCAGAAATGGCTGTGCACTGGCCTACTTTCTACTGACCACTAAAGGACACCACAGGCCCAGAAAGGAGAATGGTCACACCCTAGAGAGATACATATATAATTATTAAATAAAAAAATAGAGGGCTAAAATCGCCAGGGTTCAAATCAAACGGGCTATATTGCCGTGGTTTATACCAACAAGGGTTGAATTTAATAAAAAAACTCATGGTAGGTTTTAGTTAGATGTGGTGAGGGGCATATAACTCACGTCTGTATGGACATGAGGAGACGCTCGACGTCACAGTGGACGGAGAAAAAATTATGTGGCTCTGCAACATCACCCACAACAATGATGGCGGCCATTTTAACCAACTCGACGCCTGTATGGGCGAAGAGAAAATTTTCCAAAGCTCTGCTACATCACCCACCTTCAAAATGATGGCAGCTGTACTCATTTTTACGGTTTTGTGTCATTCAGGCACTCTCGCGACGCGTTTCGAACTTTCCCAAGGTTCTCATCAGGCGAATTGAAATGACAACTGTCTCTGTTCCCTCTGCAACTACAGAGTGCTTGAGGGCGTGGTCCCTCTGGACTTTATAGTGGTAGAGGGCGGGGTGCCCCTCCCACTACTAAATACCTTTCAGCACTGTATGGTGCTTCATAAATAGTTTTTTCACTATCAATAAATTTGTTTTTAATTTTAATATTCAATAATCATACACATACACTCACAGACATCACACACAATCCAATCCAGACGAAGGGCAATCCAAAAGCTCAGAGGCGGTGGCACGGGCTTGGTTAGGGGAATGAAAAATCCAAGATCTAGGGCCCGAAGGCCCCAGAAATGGCTGTGCACTGGCCTACTTTCTACTGACCACTAAAGGACACCACAGGCCCAGAAAGGAGAATGGTCACACCCTAGAGAGATACATATATAATTATTAAATAAAAAAATAGAGGGCTAAAATCGCCAGGGTTCAAATCAAACGGGCTATATTGCCGTGGTTTATACCAACAAGGGTTGAATTTAATAAAAAAACTCATGGTAGGTTTTAGTTAGATGTGGTGAGGGGCATATAACTCACGTCTGTATGGACATGAGGAGACGCTCGACGTCACAGTGGACGGAGAAAAAATTATGTGGCTCTGCAACATCACCCACAACAATGATGGCGGCCATTTTAACCAACTCGACGCCTGTATGGGCGAAGAGAAAATTTTCCAAAGCTCTGCTACATCACCCACCTTCAAAATGATGGCAGCTGTACTCATTTTTACGGTTTTGTGTCATTCAGGCACTCTCGCGACGCGTTTCGAACTTTCCCAAGGTTCTCATCAGGCGAATTGAAATGACAACTGTCTCTGTTCCCTCTGCAACTACAGAGTGCTTGAGGGCGTGGTCCCTCTGGACTTTATAGTGGTAGAGGGCGGGGTGCCCCTCCCACTACTAAATACCTTTCAGCACTGTATGGTGCTTCATAAATAGTTTTTTCACTATCAATAAATTTGTTTTTAATTTTAATATTCAATAATCATACACATACACTCACAGACATCACACACAATCCAATCCAGACGAAGGGCAATCCAAAAGCTCAGAGGCGGTGGCACGGGCTTGGTTAGGGGAATGAAAAATCCAAGATCTAGGGCCCGAAGGCCCCAGAAATGGCTGTGCACTGGCCTACTTTCTACTGACCACTAAAGGACACCACAGGCCCAGAAAGGAGAATGGTCACACCCTAGAGAGATACATATATAATTATTAAATAAAAAAATAGAGGGCTAAAATCGCCAGGGTTCAAATCAAACGGGCTATATTGCCGTGGTTTATACCAACAAGGGTTGAATTTAATAAAAAAACTCATGGTAGGTTTTAGTTAGATGTGGTGAGGGGCATATAACTCACGTCTGTATGGACATGAGGAGACGCTCGACGTCACAGTGGACGGAGAAAAAATTATGTGGCTCTGCAACATCACCCACAACAATGATGGCGGCCATTTTAACCAACTCGACGCCTGTATGGGCGAAGAGAAAATTTTCCAAAGCTCTGCTACATCACCCACCTTCAAAATGATGGCAGCTGTACTCATTTTTACGGTTTTGTGTCATTCAGGCACTCTCGCGACGCGTTTCGAACTTTCCCAAGGTTCTCATCAGGCGAATTGAAATGACAACTGTCTCTGTTCCCTCTGCAACTACAGAGTGCTTGAGGGCGTGGTCCCTCTGGACTTTATAGTGGTAGAGGGCGGGGTGCCCCTCCCACTACTAAATACCTTTCAGCACTGTATGGTGCTTCATAAATAGTTTTTTCACTATCAATAAATTTGTTTTTAATTTTAATATTCAATAATCATACACATACACTCACAGACATCACACACAATCCAATCCAGACGAAGGGCAATCCAAAAGCTCAGAGGCGGTGGCACGGGCTTGGTTAGGGGAATGAAAAATCCAAGATCTAGGGCCCGAAGGCCCCAGAAATGGCTGTGCACTGGCCTACTTTCTACTGACCACTAAAGGACACCACAGGCCCAGAAAGGAGAATGGTCACACCCTAGAGAGATACATATATAATTATTAAATAAAAAAATAGAGGGCTAAAATCGCCAGGGTTCAAATCAAACGGGCTATATTGCCGTGGTTTATACCAACAAGGGTTGAATTTAATAAAAAAACTCATGGTAGGTTTTAGTTAGATGTGGTGAGGGGCATATAACTCACGTCTGTATGGACATGAGGAGACGCTCGACGTCACAGTGGACGGAGAAAAAATTATGTGGCTCTGCAACATCACCCACAACAATGATGGCGGCCATTTTAACCAACTCGACGCCTGTATGGGCGAAGAGAAAATTTTCCAAAGCTCTGCTACATCACCCACCTTCAAAATGATGGCAGCTGTACTCATTTTTACGGTTTTGTGTCATTCAGGCACTCTCGCGACGCGTTTCGAACTTTCCCAAGGTTCTCATCAGGCGAATTGAAATGACAACTGTCTCTGTTCCCTCTGCAACTACAGAGTGCTTGAGGGCGTGGTCCCTCTGGACTTTATAGTGGTAGAGGGCGGGGTGCCCCTCCCACTACTAAATACCTTTCAGCACTGTATGGTGCTTCATAAATAGTTTTTTCACTATCAATAAATTTGTTTTTAATTTTAATATTCAATAATCATACACATACACTCACAGACATCACACACAATCCAATCCAGACGAAGGGCAATCCAAAAGCTCAGAGGCGGTGGCACGGGCTTGGTTAGGGGAATGAAAAATCCAAGATCTAGGGCCCGAAGGCCCCAGAAATGGCTGTGCACTGGCCTACTTTCTACTGACCACTAAAGGACACCACAGGCCCAGAAAGGAGAATGGTCACACCCTAGAGAGATACATATATAATTATTAAATAAAAAAATAGAGGGCTAAAATCGCCAGGGTTCAAATCAAACGGGCTATATTGCCGTGGTTTATACCAACAAGGGTTGAATTTAATAAAAAAACTCATGGTAGGTTTTAGTTAGATGTGGTGAGGGGCATATAACTCACGTCTGTATGGACATGAGGAGACGCTCGACGTCACAGTGGACGGAGAAAAAATTATGTGGCTCTGCAACATCACCCACAACAATGATGGCGGCCATTTTAACCAACTCGACGCCTGTATGGGCGAAGAGAAAATTTTCCAAAGCTCTGCTACATCACCCACCTTCAAAATGATGGCAGCTGTACTCATTTTTACGGTTTTGTGTCATTCAGGCACTCTCGCGACGCGTTTCGAACTTTCCCAAGGTTCTCATCAGGCGAATTGAAATGACAACTGTCTCTGTTCCCTCTGCAACTACAGAGTGCTTGAGGGCGTGGTCCCTCTGGACTTTATAGTGGTAGAGGGCGGGGTGCCCCTCCCACTACTAAATACCTTTCAGCACTGTATGGTGCTTCATAAATAGTTTTTTCACTATCAATAAATTTGTTTTTAATTTTAATATTCAATAATCATACACATACACTCACAGACATCACACACAATCCAATCCAGACGAAGGGCAATCCAAAAGCTCAGAGGCGGTGGCACGGGCTTGGTTAGGGGAATGAAAAATCCAAGATCTAGGGCCCGAAGGCCCCAGAAATGGCTGTGCACTGGCCTACTTTCTACTGACCACTAAAGGACACCACAGGCCCAGAAAGGAGAATGGTCACACCCTAGAGAGATACATATATAATTATTAAATAAAAAAATAGAGGGCTAAAATCGCCAGGGTTCAAATCAAACGGGCTATATTGCCGTGGTTTATACCAACAAGGGTTGAATTTAATAAAAAAACTCATGGTAGGTTTTAGTTAGATGTGGTGAGGGGCATATAACTCACGTCTGTATGGACATGAGGAGACGCTCGACGTCACAGTGGACGGAGAAAAAATTATGTGGCTCTGCAACATCACCCACAACAATGATGGCGGCCATTTTAACCAACTCGACGCCTGTATGGGCGAAGAGAAAATTTTCCAAAGCTCTGCTACATCACCCACCTTCAAAATGATGGCAGCTGTACTCATTTTTACGGTTTTGTGTCATTCAGGCACTCTCGCGACGCGTTTCGAACTTTCCCAAGGTTCTCATCAGGCGAATTGAAATGACAACTGTCTCTGTTCCCTCTGCAACTACAGAGTGCTTGAGGGCGTGGTCCCTCTGGACTTTATAGTGGTAGAGGGCGGGGTGCCCCTCCCACTACTAAATACCTTTCAGCACTGTATGGTGCTTCATAAATAGTTTTTTCACTATCAATAAATTTGTTTTTAATTTTAATATTCAATAATCATACACATACACTCACAGACATCACACACAATCCAATCCAGACGAAGGGCAATCCAAAAGCTCAGAGGCGGTGGCACGGGCTTGGTTAGGGGAATGAAAAATCCAAGATCTAGGGCCCGAAGGCCCCAGAAATGGCTGTGCACTGGCCTACTTTCTACTGACCACTAAAGGACACCACAGGCCCAGAAAGGAGAATGGTCACACCCTAGAGAGATACATATATAATTATTAAATAAAAAAATAGAGGGCTAAAATCGCCAGGGTTCAAATCAAACGGGCTATATTGCCGTGGTTTATACCAACAAGGGTTGAATTTAATAAAAAAACTCATGGTAGGTTTTAGTTAGATGTGGTGAGGGGCATATAACTCACGTCTGTATGGACATGAGGAGACGCTCGACGTCACAGTGGACGGAGAAAAAATTATGTGGCTCTGCAACATCACCCACAACAATGATGGCGGCCATTTTAACCAACTCGACGCCTGTATGGGCGAAGAGAAAATTTTCCAAAGCTCTGCTACATCACCCACCTTCAAAATGATGGCAGCTGTACTCATTTTTACGGTTTTGTGTCATTCAGGCACTCTCGCGACGCGTTTCGAACTTTCCCAAGGTTCTCATCAGGCGAATTGAAATGACAACTGTCTCTGTTCCCTCTGCAACTACAGAGTGCTTGAGGGCGTGGTCCCTCTGGACTTTATAGTGGTAGAGGGCGGGGTGCCCCTCCCACTACTAAATACCTTTCAGCACTGTATGGTGCTTCATAAATAGTTTTTTCACTATCAATAAATTTGTTTTTAATTTTAATATTCAATAATCATACACATACACTCACAGACATCACACACAATCCAATCCAGACGAAGGGCAATCCAAAAGCTCAGAGGCGGTGGCACGGGCTTGGTTAGGGGAATGAAAAATCCAAGATCTAGGGCCCGAAGGCCCCAGAAATGGCTGTGCACTGGCCTACTTTCTACTGACCACTAAAGGACACCACAGGCCCAGAAAGGAGAATGGTCACACCCTAGAGAGATACATATATAATTATTAAATAAAAAAATAGAGGGCTAAAATCGCCAGGGTTCAAATCAAACGGGCTATATTGCCGTGGTTTATACCAACAAGGGTTGAATTTAATAAAAAAACTCATGGTAGGTTTTAGTTAGATGTGGTGAGGGGCATATAACTCACGTCTGTATGGACATGAGGAGACGCTCGACGTCACAGTGGACGGAGAAAAAATTATGTGGCTCTGCAACATCACCCACAACAATGATGGCGGCCATTTTAACCAACTCGACGCCTGTATGGGCGAAGAGAAAATTTTCCAAAGCTCTGCTACATCACCCACCTTCAAAATGATGGCAGCTGTACTCATTTTTACGGTTTTGTGTCATTCAGGCACTCTCGCGACGCGTTTCGAACTTTCCCAAGGTTCTCATCAGGCGAATTGAAATGACAACTGTCTCTGTTCCCTCTGCAACTACAGAGTGCTTGAGGGCGTGGTCCCTCTGGACTTTATAGTGGTAGAGGGCGGGGTGCCCCTCCCACTACTAAATACCTTTCAGCACTGTATGGTGCTTCATAAATAGTTTTTTCACTATCAATAAATTTGTTTTTAATTTTAATATTCAATAATCATACACATACACTCACAGACATCACACACAATCCAATCCAGACGAAGGGCAATCCAAAAGCTCAGAGGCGGTGGCACGGGCTTGGTTAGGGGAATGAAAAATCCAAGATCTAGGGCCCGAAGGCCCCAGAAATGGCTGTGCACTGGCCTACTTTCTACTGACCACTAAAGGACACCACAGGCCCAGAAAGGAGAATGGTCACACCCTAGAGAGATACATATATAATTATTAAATAAAAAAATAGAGGGCTAAAATCGCCAGGGTTCAAATCAAACGGGCTATATTGCCGTGGTTTATACCAACAAGGGTTGAATTTAATAAAAAAACTCATGGTAGGTTTTAGTTAGATGTGGTGAGGGGCATATAACTCACGTCTGTATGGACATGAGGAGACGCTCGACGTCACAGTGGACGGAGAAAAAATTATGTGGCTCTGCAACATCACCCACAACAATGATGGCGGCCATTTTAACCAACTCGACGCCTGTATGGGCGAAGAGAAAATTTTCCAAAGCTCTGCTACATCACCCACCTTCAAAATGATGGCAGCTGTACTCATTTTTACGGTTTTGTGTCATTCAGGCACTCTCGCGACGCGTTTCGAACTTTCCCAAGGTTCTCATCAGGCGAATTGAAATGACAACTGTCTCTGTTCCCTCTGCAACTACAGAGTGCTTGAGGGCGTGGTCCCTCTGGACTTTATAGTGGTAGAGGGCGGGGTGCCCCTCCCACTACTAAATACCTTTCAGCACTGTATGGTGCTTCATAAATAGTTTTTTCACTATCAATAAATTTGTTTTTAATTTTAATATTCAATAATCATACACATACACTCACAGACATCACACACAATCCAATCCAGACGAAGGGCAATCCAAAAGCTCAGAGGCGGTGGCACGGGCTTGGTTAGGGGAATGAAAAATCCAAGATCTAGGGCCCGAAGGCCCCAGAAATGGCTGTGCACTGGCCTACTTTCTACTGACCACTAAAGGACACCACAGGCCCAGAAAGGAGAATGGTCACACCCTAGAGAGATACATATATAATTATTAAATAAAAAAATAGAGGGCTAAAATCGCCAGGGTTCAAATCAAACGGGCTATATTGCCGTGGTTTATACCAACAAGGGTTGAATTTAATAAAAAAACTCATGGTAGGTTTTAGTTAGATGTGGTGAGGGGCATATAACTCACGTCTGTATGGACATGAGGAGACGCTCGACGTCACAGTGGACGGAGAAAAAATTATGTGGCTCTGCAACATCACCCACAACAATGATGGCGGCCATTTTAACCAACTCGACGCCTGTATGGGCGAAGAGAAAATTTTCCAAAGCTCTGCTACATCACCCACCTTCAAAATGATGGCAGCTGTACTCATTTTTACGGTTTTGTGTCATTCAGGCACTCTCGCGACGCGTTTCGAACTTTCCCAAGGTTCTCATCAGGCGAATTGAAATGACAACTGTCTCTGTTCCCTCTGCAACTACAGAGTGCTTGAGGGCGTGGTCCCTCTGGACTTTATAGTGGTAGAGGGCGGGGTGCCCCTCCCACTACTAAATACCTTTCAGCACTGTATGGTGCTTCATAAATAGTTTTTTCACTATCAATAAATTTGTTTTTAATTTTAATATTCAATAATCATACACATACACTCACAGACATCACACACAATCCAATCCAGACGAAGGGCAATCCAAAAGCTCAGAGGCGGTGGCACGGGCTTGGTTAGGGGAATGAAAAATCCAAGATCTAGGGCCCGAAGGCCCCAGAAATGGCTGTGCACTGGCCTACTTTCTACTGACCACTAAAGGACACCACAGGCCCAGAAAGGAGAATGGTCACACCCTAGAGAGATACATATATAATTATTAAATAAAAAAATAGAGGGCTAAAATCGCCAGGGTTCAAATCAAACGGGCTATATTGCCGTGGTTTATACCAACAAGGGTTGAATTTAATAAAAAAACTCATGGTAGGTTTTAGTTAGATGTGGTGAGGGGCATATAACTCACGTCTGTATGGACATGAGGAGACGCTCGACGTCACAGTGGACGGAGAAAAAATTATGTGGCTCTGCAACATCACCCACAACAATGATGGCGGCCATTTTAACCAACTCGACGCCTGTATGGGCGAAGAGAAAATTTTCCAAAGCTCTGCTACATCACCCACCTTCAAAATGATGGCAGCTGTACTCATTTTTACGGTTTTGTGTCATTCAGGCACTCTCGCGACGCGTTTCGAACTTTCCCAAGGTTCTCATCAGGCGAATTGAAATGACAACTGTCTCTGTTCCCTCTGCAACTACAGAGTGCTTGAGGGCGTGGTCCCTCTGGACTTTATAGTGGTAGAGGGCGGGGTGCCCCTCCCACTACTAAATACCTTTCAGCACTGTATGGTGCTTCATAAATAGTTTTTTCACTATCAATAAATTTGTTTTTAATTTTAATATTCAATAATCATACACATACACTCACAGACATCACACACAATCCAATCCAGACGAAGGGCAATCCAAAAGCTCAGAGGCGGTGGCACGGGCTTGGTTAGGGGAATGAAAAATCCAAGATCTAGGGCCCGAAGGCCCCAGAAATGGCTGTGCACTGGCCTACTTTCTACTGACCACTAAAGGACACCACAGGCCCAGAAAGGAGAATGGTCACACCCTAGAGAGATACATATATAATTATTAAATAAAAAAATAGAGGGCTAAAATCGCCAGGGTTCAAATCAAACGGGCTATATTGCCGTGGTTTATACCAACAAGGGTTGAATTTAATAAAAAAACTCATGGTAGGTTTTAGTTAGATGTGGTGAGGGGCATATAACTCACGTCTGTATGGACATGAGGAGACGCTCGACGTCACAGTGGACGGAGAAAAAATTATGTGGCTCTGCAACATCACCCACAACAATGATGGCGGCCATTTTAACCAACTCGACGCCTGTATGGGCGAAGAGAAAATTTTCCAAAGCTCTGCTACATCACCCACCTTCAAAATGATGGCAGCTGTACTCATTTTTACGGTTTTGTGTCATTCAGGCACTCTCGCGACGCGTTTCGAACTTTCCCAAGGTTCTCATCAGGCGAATTGAAATGACAACTGTCTCTGTTCCCTCTGCAACTACAGAGTGCTTGAGGGCGTGGTCCCTCTGGACTTTATAGTGGTAGAGGGCGGGGTGCCCCTCCCACTACTAAATACCTTTCAGCACTGTATGGTGCTTCATAAATAGTTTTTTCACTATCAATAAATTTGTTTTTAATTTTAATATTCAATAATCATACACATACACTCACAGACATCACACACAATCCAATCCAGACGAAGGGCAATCCAAAAGCTCAGAGGCGGTGGCACGGGCTTGGTTAGGGGAATGAAAAATCCAAGATCTAGGGCCCGAAGGCCCCAGAAATGGCTGTGCACTGGCCTACTTTCTACTGACCACTAAAGGACACCACAGGCCCAGAAAGGAGAATGGTCACACCCTAGAGAGATACATATATAATTATTAAATAAAAAAATAGAGGGCTAAAATCGCCAGGGTTCAAATCAAACGGGCTATATTGCCGTGGTTTATACCAACAAGGGTTGAATTTAATAAAAAAACTCATGGTAGGTTTTAGTTAGATGTGGTGAGGGGCATATAACTCACGTCTGTATGGACATGAGGAGACGCTCGACGTCACAGTGGACGGAGAAAAAATTATGTGGCTCTGCAACATCACCCACAACAATGATGGCGGCCATTTTAACCAACTCGACGCCTGTATGGGCGAAGAGAAAATTTTCCAAAGCTCTGCTACATCACCCACCTTCAAAATGATGGCAGCTGTACTCATTTTTACGGTTTTGTGTCATTCAGGCACTCTCGCGACGCGTTTCGAACTTTCCCAAGGTTCTCATCAGGCGAATTGAAATGACAACTGTCTCTGTTCCCTCTGCAACTACAGAGTGCTTGAGGGCGTGGTCCCTCTGGACTTTATAGTGGTAGAGGGCGGGGTGCCCCTCCCACTACTAAATACCTTTCAGCACTGTATGGTGCTTCATAAATAGTTTTTTCACTATCAATAAATTTGTTTTTAATTTTAATATTCAATAATCATACACATACACTCACAGACATCACACACAATCCAATCCAGACGAAGGGCAATCCAAAAGCTCAGAGGCGGTGGCACGGGCTTGGTTAGGGGAATGAAAAATCCAAGATCTAGGGCCCGAAGGCCCCAGAAATGGCTGTGCACTGGCCTACTTTCTACTGACCACTAAAGGACACCACAGGCCCAGAAAGGAGAATGGTCACACCCTAGAGAGATACATATATAATTATTAAATAAAAAAATAGAGGGCTAAAATCGCCAGGGTTCAAATCAAACGGGCTATATTGCCGTGGTTTATACCAACAAGGGTTGAATTTAATAAAAAAACTCATGGTAGGTTTTAGTTAGATGTGGTGAGGGGCATATAACTCACGTCTGTATGGACATGAGGAGACGCTCGACGTCACAGTGGACGGAGAAAAAATTATGTGGCTCTGCAACATCACCCACAACAATGATGGCGGCCATTTTAACCAACTCGACGCCTGTATGGGCGAAGAGAAAATTTTCCAAAGCTCTGCTACATCACCCACCTTCAAAATGATGGCAGCTGTACTCATTTTTACGGTTTTGTGTCATTCAGGCACTCTCGCGACGCGTTTCGAACTTTCCCAAGGTTCTCATCAGGCGAATTGAAATGACAACTGTCTCTGTTCCCTCTGCAACTACAGAGTGCTTGAGGGCGTGGTCCCTCTGGACTTTATAGTGGTAGAGGGCGGGGTGCCCCTCCCACTACTAAATACCTTTCAGCACTGTATGGTGCTTCATAAATAGTTTTTTCACTATCAATAAATTTGTTTTTAATTTTAATATTCAATAATCATACACATACACTCACAGACATCACACACAATCCAATCCAGACGAAGGGCAATCCAAAAGCTCAGAGGCGGTGGCACGGGCTTGGTTAGGGGAATGAAAAATCCAAGATCTAGGGCCCGAAGGCCCCAGAAATGGCTGTGCACTGGCCTACTTTCTACTGACCACTAAAGGACACCACAGGCCCAGAAAGGAGAATGGTCACACCCTAGAGAGATACATATATAATTATTAAATAAAAAAATAGAGGGCTAAAATCGCCAGGGTTCAAATCAAACGGGCTATATTGCCGTGGTTTATACCAACAAGGGTTGAATTTAATAAAAAAACTCATGGTAGGTTTTAGTTAGATGTGGTGAGGGGCATATAACTCACGTCTGTATGGACATGAGGAGACGCTCGACGTCACAGTGGACGGAGAAAAAATTATGTGGCTCTGCAACATCACCCACAACAATGATGGCGGCCATTTTAACCAACTCGACGCCTGTATGGGCGAAGAGAAAATTTTCCAAAGCTCTGCTACATCACCCACCTTCAAAATGATGGCAGCTGTACTCATTTTTACGGTTTTGTGTCATTCAGGCACTCTCGCGACGCGTTTCGAACTTTCCCAAGGTTCTCATCAGGCGAATTGAAATGACAACTGTCTCTGTTCCCTCTGCAACTACAGAGTGCTTGAGGGCGTGGTCCCTCTGGACTTTATAGTGGTAGAGGGCGGGGTGCCCCTCCCACTACTAAATACCTTTCAGCACTGTATGGTGCTTCATAAATAGTTTTTTCACTATCAATAAATTTGTTTTTAATTTTAATATTCAATAATCATACACATACACTCACAGACATCACACACAATCCAATCCAGACGAAGGGCAATCCAAAAGCTCAGAGGCGGTGGCACGGGCTTGGTTAGGGGAATGAAAAATCCAAGATCTAGGGCCCGAAGGCCCCAGAAATGGCTGTGCACTGGCCTACTTTCTACTGACCACTAAAGGACACCACAGGCCCAGAAAGGAGAATGGTCACACCCTAGAGAGATACATATATAATTATTAAATAAAAAAATAGAGGGCTAAAATCGCCAGGGTTCAAATCAAACGGGCTATATTGCCGTGGTTTATACCAACAAGGGTTGAATTTAATAAAAAAACTCATGGTAGGTTTTAGTTAGATGTGGTGAGGGGCATATAACTCACGTCTGTATGGACATGAGGAGACGCTCGACGTCACAGTGGACGGAGAAAAAATTATGTGGCTCTGCAACATCACCCACAACAATGATGGCGGCCATTTTAACCAACTCGACGCCTGTATGGGCGAAGAGAAAATTTTCCAAAGCTCTGCTACATCACCCACCTTCAAAATGATGGCAGCTGTACTCATTTTTACGGTTTTGTGTCATTCAGGCACTCTCGCGACGCGTTTCGAACTTTCCCAAGGTTCTCATCAGGCGAATTGAAATGACAACTGTCTCTGTTCCCTCTGCAACTACAGAGTGCTTGAGGGCGTGGTCCCTCTGGACTTTATAGTGGTAGAGGGCGGGGTGCCCCTCCCACTACTAAATACCTTTCAGCACTGTATGGTGCTTCATAAATAGTTTTTTCACTATCAATAAATTTGTTTTTAATTTTAATATTCAATAATCATACACATACACTCACAGACATCACACACAATCCAATCCAGACGAAGGGCAATCCAAAAGCTCAGAGGCGGTGGCACGGGCTTGGTTAGGGGAATGAAAAATCCAAGATCTAGGGCCCGAAGGCCCCAGAAATGGCTGTGCACTGGCCTACTTTCTACTGACCACTAAAGGACACCACAGGCCCAGAAAGGAGAATGGTCACACCCTAGAGAGATACATATATAATTATTAAATAAAAAAATAGAGGGCTAAAATCGCCAGGGTTCAAATCAAACGGGCTATATTGCCGTGGTTTATACCAACAAGGGTTGAATTTAATAAAAAAACTCATGGTAGGTTTTAGTTAGATGTGGTGAGGGGCATATAACTCACGTCTGTATGGACATGAGGAGACGCTCGACGTCACAGTGGACGGAGAAAAAATTATGTGGCTCTGCAACATCACCCACAACAATGATGGCGGCCATTTTAACCAACTCGACGCCTGTATGGGCGAAGAGAAAATTTTCCAAAGCTCTGCTACATCACCCACCTTCAAAATGATGGCAGCTGTACTCATTTTTACGGTTTTGTGTCATTCAGGCACTCTCGCGACGCGTTTCGAACTTTCCCAAGGTTCTCATCAGGCGAATTGAAATGACAACTGTCTCTGTTCCCTCTGCAACTACAGAGTGCTTGAGGGCGTGGTCCCTCTGGACTTTATAGTGGTAGAGGGCGGGGTGCCCCTCCCACTACTAAATACCTTTCAGCACTGTATGGTGCTTCATAAATAGTTTTTTCACTATCAATAAATTTGTTTTTAATTTTAATATTCAATAATCATACACATACACTCACAGACATCACACACAATCCAATCCAGACGAAGGGCAATCCAAAAGCTCAGAGGCGGTGGCACGGGCTTGGTTAGGGGAATGAAAAATCCAAGATCTAGGGCCCGAAGGCCCCAGAAATGGCTGTGCACTGGCCTACTTTCTACTGACCACTAAAGGACACCACAGGCCCAGAAAGGAGAATGGTCACACCCTAGAGAGATACATATATAATTATTAAATAAAAAAATAGAGGGCTAAAATCGCCAGGGTTCAAATCAAACGGGCTATATTGCCGTGGTTTATACCAACAAGGGTTGAATTTAATAAAAAAACTCATGGTAGGTTTTAGTTAGATGTGGTGAGGGGCATATAACTCACGTCTGTATGGACATGAGGAGACGCTCGACGTCACAGTGGACGGAGAAAAAATTATGTGGCTCTGCAACATCACCCACAACAATGATGGCGGCCATTTTAACCAACTCGACGCCTGTATGGGCGAAGAGAAAATTTTCCAAAGCTCTGCTACATCACCCACCTTCAAAATGATGGCAGCTGTACTCATTTTTACGGTTTTGTGTCATTCAGGCACTCTCGCGACGCGTTTCGAACTTTCCCAAGGTTCTCATCAGGCGAATTGAAATGACAACTGTCTCTGTTCCCTCTGCAACTACAGAGTGCTTGAGGGCGTGGTCCCTC
This sequence comes from Abramis brama, assembly GCF_963993115.1. Taxonomy (NCBI): domain Eukaryota; kingdom Metazoa; phylum Chordata; class Actinopteri; order Cypriniformes; family Leuciscidae; genus Abramis; species Abramis brama. Next base: position 32,030 of record NW_028156039.1, on the reverse strand, counting down.
TGGACTTTATAGTGGTAGAGGGCGGGGTGCCCCTCCCACTACTAAATACCTTTCAGCACTGTATGGTGCTTCATAAATAGTTTTTTCACTATCAATAAATTTGTTTTTAATTTTAATATTCAATAATCATACACATACACTCACAGACATCACACACAATCCAATCCAGACGAAGGGCAATCCAAAAGCTCAGAGGCGGTGGCACGGGCTTGGTTAGGGGAATGAAAAATCCAAGATCTAGGGCCCGAAGGCCCCAGAAATGGCTGTGCACTGGCCTACTTTCTACTGACCACTAAAGGACACCACAGGCCCAGAAAGGAGAATGGTCACACCCTAGAGAGATACATATATAATTATTAAATAAAAAAATAGAGGGCTAAAATCGCCAGGGTTCAAATCAAACGGGCTATATTGCCGTGGTTTATACCAACAAGGGTTGAATTTAATAAAAAAACTCATGGTAGGTTTTAGTTAGATGTGGTGAGGGGCATATAACTCACGTCTGTATGGACATGAGGAGACGCTCGACGTCACAGTGGACGGAGAAAAAATTATGTGGCTCTGCAACATCACCCACAACAATGATGGCGGCCATTTTAACCAACTCGACGCCTGTATGGGCGAAGAGAAAATTTTCCAAAGCTCTGCTACATCACCCACCTTCAAAATGATGGCAGCTGTACTCATTTTTACGGTTTTGTGTCATTCAGGCACTCTCGCGACGCGTTTCGAACTTTCCCAAGGTTCTCATCAGGCGAATTGAAATGACAACTGTCTCTGTTCCCTCTGCAACTACAGAGTGCTTGAGGGCGTGGTCCCTCTGGACTTTATAGTGGTAGAGGGCGGGGTGCCCCTCCCACTACTAAATACCTTTCAGCACTGTATGGTGCTTCATAAATAGTTTTTTCACTATCAATAAATTTGTTTTTAATTTTAATATTCAATAATCATACACATACACTCACAGACATCACACACAATCCAATCCAGACGAAGGGCAATCCAAAAGCTCAGAGGCGGTGGCACGGGCTTGGTTAGGGGAATGAAAAATCCAAGATCTAGGGCCCGAAGGCCCCAGAAATGGCTGTGCACTGGCCTACTTTCTACTGACCACTAAAGGACACCACAGGCCCAGAAAGGAGAATGGTCACACCCTAGAGAGATACATATATAATTATTAAATAAAAAAATAGAGGGCTAAAATCGCCAGGGTTCAAATCAAACGGGCTATATTGCCGTGGTTTATACCAACAAGGGTTGAATTTAATAAAAAAACTCATGGTAGGTTTTAGTTAGATGTGGTGAGGGGCATATAACTCACGTCTGTATGGACATGAGGAGACGCTCGACGTCACAGTGGACGGAGAAAAAATTATGTGGCTCTGCAACATCACCCACAACAATGATGGCGGCCATTTTAACCAACTCGACGCCTGTATGGGCGAAGAGAAAATTTTCCAAAGCTCTGCTACATCACCCACCTTCAAAATGATGGCAGCTGTACTCATTTTTACGGTTTTGTGTCATTCAGGCACTCTCGCGACGCGTTTCGAACTTTCCCAAGGTTCTCATCAGGCGAATTGAAATGACAACTGTCTCTGTTCCCTCTGCAACTACAGAGTGCTTGAGGGCGTGGTCCCTCTGGACTTTATAGTGGTAGAGGGCGGGGTGCCCCTCCCACTACTAAATACCTTTCAGCACTGTATGGTGCTTCATAAATAGTTTTTTCACTATCAATAAATTTGTTTTTAATTTTAATATTCAATAATCATACACATACACTCACAGACATCACACACAATCCAATCCAGACGAAGGGCAATCCAAAAGCTCAGAGGCGGTGGCACGGGCTTGGTTAGGGGAATGAAAAATCCAAGATCTAGGGCCCGAAGGCCCCAGAAATGGCTGTGCACTGGCCTACTTTCTACTGACCACTAAAGGACACCACAGGCCCAGAAAGGAGAATGGTCACACCCTAGAGAGATACATATATAATTATTAAATAAAAAAATAGAGGGCTAAAATCGCCAGGGTTCAAATCAAACGGGCTATATTGCCGTGGTTTATACCAACAAGGGTTGAATTTAATAAAAAAACTCATGGTAGGTTTTAGTTAGATGTGGTGAGGGGCATATAACTCACGTCTGTATGGACATGAGGAGACGCTCGACGTCACAGTGGACGGAGAAAAAATTATGTGGCTCTGCAACATCACCCACAACAATGATGGCGGCCATTTTAACCAACTCGACGCCTGTATGGGCGAAGAGAAAATTTTCCAAAGCTCTGCTACATCACCCACCTTCAAAATGATGGCAGCTGTACTCATTTTTACGGTTTTGTGTCATTCAGGCACTCTCGCGACGCGTTTCGAACTTTCCCAAGGTTCTCATCAGGCGAATTGAAATGACAACTGTCTCTGTTCCCTCTGCAACTACAGAGTGCTTGAGGGCGTGGTCCCTCTGGACTTTATAGTGGTAGAGGGCGGGGTGCCCCTCCCACTACTAAATACCTTTCAGCACTGTATGGTGCTTCATAAATAGTTTTTTCACTATCAATAAATTTGTTTTTAATTTTAATATTCAATAATCATACACATACACTCACAGACATCACACACAATCCAATCCAGACGAAGGGCAATCCAAAAGCTCAGAGGCGGTGGCACGGGCTTGGTTAGGGGAATGAAAAATCCAAGATCTAGGGCCCGAAGGCCCCAGAAATGGCTGTGCACTGGCCTACTTTCTACTGACCACTAAAGGACACCACAGGCCCAGAAAGGAGAATGGTCACACCCTAGAGAGATACATATATAATTATTAAATAAAAAAATAGAGGGCTAAAATCGCCAGGGTTCAAATCAAACGGGCTATATTGCCGTGGTTTATACCAACAAGGGTTGAATTTAATAAAAAAACTCATGGTAGGTTTTAGTTAGATGTGGTGAGGGGCATATAACTCACGTCTGTATGGACATGAGGAGACGCTCGACGTCACAGTGGACGGAGAAAAAATTATGTGGCTCTGCAACATCACCCACAACAATGATGGCGGCCATTTTAACCAACTCGACGCCTGTATGGGCGAAGAGAAAATTTTCCAAAGCTCTGCTACATCACCCACCTTCAAAATGATGGCAGCTGTACTCATTTTTACGGTTTTGTGTCATTCAGGCACTCTCGCGACGCGTTTCGAACTTTCCCAAGGTTCTCATCAGGCGAATTGAAATGACAACTGTCTCTGTTCCCTCTGCAACTACAGAGTGCTTGAGGGCGTGGTCCCTCTGGACTTTATAGTGGTAGAGGGCGGGGTGCCCCTCCCACTACTAAATACCTTTCAGCACTGTATGGTGCTTCATAAATAGTTTTTTCACTATCAATAAATTTGTTTTTAATTTTAATATTCAATAATCATACACATACACTCACAGACATCACACACAATCCAATCCAGACGAAGGGCAATCCAAAAGCTCAGAGGCGGTGGCACGGGCTTGGTTAGGGGAATGAAAAATCCAAGATCTAGGGCCCGAAGGCCCCAGAAATGGCTGTGCACTGGCCTACTTTCTACTGACCACTAAAGGACACCACAGGCCCAGAAAGGAGAATGGTCACACCCTAGAGAGATACATATATAATTATTAAATAAAAAAATAGAGGGCTAAAATCGCCAGGGTTCAAATCAAACGGGCTATATTGCCGTGGTTTATACCAACAAGGGTTGAATTTAATAAAAAAACTCATGGTAGGTTTTAGTTAGATGTGGTGAGGGGCATATAACTCACGTCTGTATGGACATGAGGAGACGCTCGACGTCACAGTGGACGGAGAAAAAATTATGTGGCTCTGCAACATCACCCACAACAATGATGGCGGCCATTTTAACCAACTCGACGCCTGTATGGGCGAAGAGAAAATTTTCCAAAGCTCTGCTACATCACCCACCTTCAAAATGATGGCAGCTGTACTCATTTTTACGGTTTTGTGTCATTCAGGCACTCTCGCGACGCGTTTCGAACTTTCCCAAGGTTCTCATCAGGCGAATTGAAATGACAACTGTCTCTGTTCCCTCTGCAACTACAGAGTGCTTGAGGGCGTGGTCCCTCTGGACTTTATAGTGGTAGAGGGCGGGGTGCCCCTCCCACTACTAAATACCTTTCAGCACTGTATGGTGCTTCATAAATAGTTTTTTCACTATCAATAAATTTGTTTTTAATTTTAATATTCAATAATCATACACATACACTCACAGACATCACACACAATCCAATCCAGACGAAGGGCAATCCAAAAGCTCAGAGGCGGTGGCACGGGCTTGGTTAGGGGAATGAAAAATCCAAGATCTAGGGCCCGAAGGCCCCAGAAATGGCTGTGCACTGGCCTACTTTCTACTGACCACTAAAGGACACCACAGGCCCAGAAAGGAGAATGGTCACACCCTAGAGAGATACATATATAATTATTAAATAAAAAAATAGAGGGCTAAAATCGCCAGGGTTCAAATCAAACGGGCTATATTGCCGTGGTTTATACCAACAAGGGTTGAATTTAATAAAAAAACTCATGGTAGGTTTTAGTTAGATGTGGTGAGGGGCATATAACTCACGTCTGTATGGACATGAGGAGACGCTCGACGTCACAGTGGACGGAGAAAAAATTATGTGGCTCTGCAACATCACCCACAACAATGATGGCGGCCATTTTAACCAACTCGACGCCTGTATGGGCGAAGAGAAAATTTTCCAAAGCTCTGCTACATCACCCACCTTCAAAATGATGGCAGCTGTACTCATTTTTACGGTTTTGTGTCATTCAGGCACTCTCGCGACGCGTTTCGAACTTTCCCAAGGTTCTCATCAGGCGAATTGAAATGACAACTGTCTCTGTTCCCTCTGCAACTACAGAGTGCTTGAGGGCGTGGTCCCTCTGGACTTTATAGTGGTAGAGGGCGGGGTGCCCCTCCCACTACTAAATACCTTTCAGCACTGTATGGTGCTTCATAAATAGTTTTTTCACTATCAATAAATTTGTTTTTAATTTTAATATTCAATAATCATACACATACACTCACAGACATCACACACAATCCAATCCAGACGAAGGGCAATCCAAAAGCTCAGAGGCGGTGGCACGGGCTTGGTTAGGGGAATGAAAAATCCAAGATCTAGGGCCCGAAGGCCCCAGAAATGGCTGTGCACTGGCCTACTTTCTACTGACCACTAAAGGACACCACAGGCCCAGAAAGGAGAATGGTCACACCCTAGAGAGATACATATATAATTATTAAATAAAAAAATAGAGGGCTAAAATCGCCAGGGTTCAAATCAAACGGGCTATATTGCCGTGGTTTATACCAACAAGGGTTGAATTTAATAAAAAAACTCATGGTAGGTTTTAGTTAGATGTGGTGAGGGGCATATAACTCACGTCTGTATGGACATGAGGAGACGCTCGACGTCACAGTGGACGGAGAAAAAATTATGTGGCTCTGCAACATCACCCACAACAATGATGGCGGCCATTTTAACCAACTCGACGCCTGTATGGGCGAAGAGAAAATTTTCCAAAGCTCTGCTACATCACCCACCTTCAAAATGATGGCAGCTGTACTCATTTTTACGGTTTTGTGTCATTCAGGCACTCTCGCGACGCGTTTCGAACTTTCCCAAGGTTCTCATCAGGCGAATTGAAATGACAACTGTCTCTGTTCCCTCTGCAACTACAGAGTGCTTGAGGGCGTGGTCCCTCTGGACTTTATAGTGGTAGAGGGCGGGGTGCCCCTCCCACTACTAAATACCTTTCAGCACTGTATGGTGCTTCATAAATAGTTTTTTCACTATCAATAAATTTGTTTTTAATTTTAATATTCAATAATCATACACATACACTCACAGACATCACACACAATCCAATCCAGACGAAGGGCAATCCAAAAGCTCAGAGGCGGTGGCACGGGCTTGGTTAGGGGAATGAAAAATCCAAGATCTAGGGCCCGAAGGCCCCAGAAATGGCTGTGCACTGGCCTACTTTCTACTGACCACTAAAGGACACCACAGGCCCAGAAAGGAGAATGGTCACACCCTAGAGAGATACATATATAATTAGGGTTAGGGTTAGGGGAATGAAAAATCCAAGATCTGGGACCCTAAGGTCCCAGAAATGGCTGTGCACTGGCCCACTTTCTGCTGACCACTAAAGGTTACCCAAGGCAAAGAAAGGGAACGATGCCGTGCTCCAACGTCCCACTACAATGTCCACTTGACAAATACGTAAATCTGTGTATAATATTAGTGGCAAATATAACAATAATAATAATAATAATAATAATTATTATAATAATAATTATTAAAATGCTAACACCTATAACCCGTCTCATAATATCTGTTTTATATGTCCGCCCACACACGTGTGTATATTTATATTTTATTATCCATATGGTTGTGTTGTGCCATAATGAGTGTAAAAAATGATGAGATGACCCCTATTTTGTTTGTTTGTTTTTAATATTTTTCCAGGGGTCGACCAGAGAGGGCCAACAACAGTCGGGGTAGGCGACGGAGGGCCGTCCAGACCGCATCAACAGGTAAGTGGGGGTAGATTTTAGTATAGAAAATGGAGTAATTGATATTTTTGTTTGTTTGTTTTTAAACCTTCTTGCAGGGGTCGACCAGAGAGGGCTAACAACAGTCGGGGTAGGCGACGGAGGGCCGTCCAGACCGCATCAACAGGTAAGTGGGGGTAGAATTTAGTGTAGAAAATGGAGTAATTGATATTTTTGTTTGCTTGTTTTTAAACCTTCTTGCAGGGGTCGACCAGAGAGGGCTAACAACAGTCGGGGTAGGCGACGGAGGGCCGTCCAGACCGCATCAACAGGTAAGTGGGGGTAGATTTTAGTGTAGATAATGGAGTAATTGATATTTTTGTTTGCTTGTTTTTAAACCTTCTTGCAGGGGTCGACCAGAGAGGGCTAACAACAGTCGGGGTAGGCGACGGAGGGCCGTCCAGACCGCATCAACAGGTAAGTGGGGGTAGATTTTAGTGTAGATAATGGAGTAATTGATATTTTTGTTTGCTTGTTTTTAAACCTTCTTGCAGGGGTCGACCAGAGAGGGCTAACAACAGTCGGGGTAGGCGACAGAGGGCCGTCCAGACCGCATCAACAGGTAGTGGGGGTAGATTTTAGTGTAGATAATGGAGTAATTGATATTTTTGTTTGTTTGTTTTTAAACCTTCTTGCAGGGGTCGACCAGAGAGGGCTAACAACAGTCGGGGTAGGCGACAGAGGGCCGTCCAGACCGCATCAACAGGTAAGTGGGGGTAGATTTTAGTGTAGAAAATGGAGTAATTGATATTTTTGTTTGTATGTTTTTAACCTTCTGGCCGGGGTCGACCAGAGAGGGCTGAAAACGGTCGGGGTAGGCGACAGAGGGCCGTCCAAACCCGATTAACAGGTGAGCGGGGTAGGTTTTAGTGTGGTAGGTTATATAAGGGTCCTGAAAAATAGGGCTTTTTGTGTCCGGTGTAGTTTATGAGGGGTTATTGACGGGTAGGTGTTAGTAATGAGATGTGGGTGGCCATTCAAAGAGGAGTTTTTGGTCTACACCACTGTCCCAAAAATAACGGAAGAGCGTTGGGGAGAGAGAAAAATTTAAACCTCATTGAGGCCTCTCGGGTAGACTGTGTCCAATCTTTTGATCCAAATGCTCTCGGCCTTGAGTCTTTCTTTTAGAGACCACGCTGGATTTGATTGGAGACAGGTGACTTTGAATGCAGACAGACCGTGGGTCAGGAAGTGTTGCACTAGGTGTCGTCGCTTCTCAACTTTATGCATAATATTGTGTGCATGTTGATAGGCTCTGACCCTCAGTTCATTTTTCGTCTGACCCACGTATTGTCTGCGGCATCTTGTGCAAAAGGCCAAATAAATGCAGTTCACAGCTTCGTGGGTCAGAGGTCGGGGGATTTTAAATATCTTTTTGTTAAATCTGCTCATTACCCACTTTTTTTGAACAAAATACTTGCAGCGGCCGATCCGGCCAATGGGGGCCGGTGTGCGTATCTTGCTGTAGACCAAAGTGTCGTGTAAGTTTTCGTTACGCTTATATGCTGCAATGGGCCTGTGATGTTTGAGAAAGCTAGTAGGTTCAAGGAACTTCAAAAAGTTTTCTTTGATGGCCGAATTAAGGGATACGCATTGTTTGGAGTAGAGGGCAGTGAGCGGGATGATTTTATCTCTAATCTGCCCTTCTGCTCTGAGTGGGCTTTTTGGCTTGTCAAATGTTTTCAGAATCTTTCTCAGGAATGCTCTGCTGTAACCACGCCCACGGAGAGCCCGGAAGAGGATGCGCGTGGCCTCCACAAAGGACGATGGCTGTGAGCAGATTCTTTTGAATCTGAGGAGCTGTGACTTAATGATTCCTTTGAAGGTGTGTCTTGGGTGAAAACTGTCTCTATGAAGTAAAGAATGCGTATCTGTGTCCTTGAAGTAAACCCTGAAATCTAGCTGTCTTGTTTGTTCAAACTTGGGTCCCTTGTATGAGACCACGTCCAAAAAATTGACCTCTGACCTGTCCATGTTATATTTGACCTTTATAGATGCCTGGTGTGAATTAAGGTGAGCGATGAAAGTGAGGAAATCGTCCTCAGAGTGGGTCCAGACACCCCAGATGTCATCCAAGAACCTATAGTACGCGAAGGGTTTTTTGGCAGAGCCTGCGAGAGCCGTTTGCTCCCAGTCTGCCATAAAAATGTTCGCGTACGAGGGGGCGAACTTCTTCCCCATGGCTGTTCCCTTTACTTGTAAGTAAAATTTAGTGTCAAACTCAAAGTCGTTTTTAGTCAGATTTATCTCCAAAAGTTGAAGGAGATGCTCGTCCGGTCTAAGGGGATCAGGATATTTGGACATAAATTTTCTAACTGCTTTTAAGCCAGTCGGGGTATCAATATTGGTGTATAAACTATCTATGTCAATTGTAAATAACAATGCGTTTTGTGGGATTTTGAGTTGACTAATTTTTGCAATGAAATCGTACGTGTCTTTTAGGTAGCTTGGATGTCTGGTGGAGAGAGGATTGAGGAAGTGTTCCAAGTACTCGGCCGTGAAGTATGTCTCGCTGTTGCAGTCGGAGACGATGGGTCTACCTGGTGGGACCTCAAACGGAACGCTCCACTTTTCTGGCTCTTTGTGGATCTTCGGCAACAAGTAAAACCTTCTGGCTCGAGGTGGGCCTTCACCCACGAGATACTCTTTTTGTTTCGCGCTGATAATCTTTTTTGAACACATGTCATCTAAAATTTCCTCCACCTCTTTTATAGTGTCTGTGTAGATGGGCCCCTCAAGAGGACGATAGTGCTCTGCGACAGACAGTTGTCTCAGTCCCTCACCGAGGTATTGTGCTCTGTCTAAAATGACTGTGGCGTTACCCTTGTCGGCTGGCTTAATTACTATGTCCGTATTGTTATACAATTCTTTCAGAGCTTTTCTTTCGCTCGGTGTTAGATTGGGCTTCACCCCCAGGCCCCAGTGTAGCTTTTTGAACGCAAAATTGTCAGCTCTTATGACCTTCTCTATTTCTTTCGGCAGGCTGGACAAAGCGGGCTCCCAGTCAGAGGGATGAGTGAACGGTACCTTCGCTTTTTGGCTTTTCTTGCCCTCAAAAAATGTCTCGAGTTTGAGCCTGCGGTGGTACGCTTGCATGTCCGCTAAAAGTTCTTTCTTTCTACAGCTCGATGGGGTGGGGATGTAAGAAAGGCCCCTTTTGAGGACTGAGGTCTGTTCTTTTGATAAAACAAAGGACTTTGACAGATTTATGATGAGTTTACGGGAACCGCATTTTGGGTTGTCGGGGTCTACAAGTTTAAATGAGAAGCCCAATGCGTGAGGAGTGCTTTGGCCGTTGTCGGTCTCCAGTGGAGCCCATCCTTCTCCACGTGGAAGTGTGTGGCTGCCAGCAGAGGGATGAAGGACAGATTCTTTTTGATAAAGCTGTTGATATGCTCTAGCATATCCTGCTCTGCTTGCGGTAGCACTCTCGAAAAATTGATAAGGGGCACAATGATTTCTGTCTGTGGCAGAATCCTCTTTGCTATTTTGTATGTTTTCTGTATTTCTGTTATGGCCGTCATTCTATATCTCTGTTTTCGGTTGTTAAGGCCAAATGACAGAACGATCTTTTCCGGTACTCTGGCCACTGTGGCTTTTTCCAACAGATTACATGCATGCTGGAATTTAGCACCGGGGAAGCTGTCCACTTGGAGATCGGGTTCCTCGTAATGAGGGAGTCTGGACAGATTTGAGTCCCCAATGATGACTACTCTCTTTTTTAACGTAAGGCTCCAATCTACGTGTTTCCTTGTGGTGTTAATGTGGCGTAAAGGGCGGTTAAGAGAGCCAGAAGATGGGCTGTCAATCATTAGGGGTTCATTTACGTTTGTGTCTTCCCCAGGTGCGAGAACGCCGAGAGATGGTGCGGTTTTAGGGACGCTCGGTTCACCCTTTTCTACCCCCATGTCTCCCGCTGGCTGTATCGGGTCAAACTCCCGAAGGAACTCAGAGAGCGGTGAAGGTGGTTTTACCGGAGTGGGTGAGTCGTCAGAAAAAAGAAAGCTGCTATGATCTGAGTAAGCGATTGGAGTCGACATTGGGGGAAATGGGAACAATCTGTGTTCCGTCTCTGACACAGGAGAGCTGTTTGGGGCACCAATAGGCTCTGGTGTTGCCACTGCCACCTGTGGGGTGGGTACCCTGTCATTGACCTGTGGCGCTTCCTCCTGAGGAGGAGGAACTAAAACAGAGATTTCCGGCACTGGTGTCACAGGGCGGCTCTGAGCTACAGGGGCCGCGACAGAGATTTCCGGCCTCGGTGTCTCCGGGCGGCTCTGGGGTGGAGGGACCGTTAAAGAGGGTTCCGCTCCTGGATTTATATGGCGGCTCTTATGTGTTCTCTTTCTCTGTTCGCAGGGCTGCGGCGCTTCCGCCTGTATGGGCAGAAGGGACTCTGGTAGGTCCTGTGGAGGTACTTCCTCCTCAAAGGACCAATCTCCTCTATGTGGAGGAGAACTAGTGCCTGCTTTTTCTGGTAAACAGAGTGTTGGAGAAGTTTGTATCTCTATGTGTTTTTGACTGACTGTTTGTCTTACAGGAGCGGTGTTGGCAGGAGGTTCGGTCGGCCGAGGTGCAGGGGCCTGTGTGGCGGTTCGGCTGGTGGAGGCGACGACAGTAGCGTAAGTTCGAGGGAGTGCGGTCCCCCTTGTCTCTGTGGGGGCTTTCTGTGTCGTCGTGCTCACACCAATCGGGATCTCTGCCGTAATCAGGGCCTCTGCCTGTGCAATGGCCTCTGCACTAATTCTACTTCTATAATTTCTGTCCGCCCAGTGTGACGCCACCTCAAATGCTTCAGGCCAATCGGCTTGATTGGTCTGGGCACGTATGCTCTGTATGGTTGCATCAATCATTGATTCGTAATGTCGCTCGAGAAGCAGTTGTGTAGTGTAGGACCAGTTTTTTGCGTTGTCCTGTAGCAACTGTGTAACTCGGTCATTCGGAAAGGCTGGTCTCACCGTCTCTATCAGGAGGTCAGTGAGTCTTTTAAACGTGACCGGCTGGTTATTCTGAACCTGCGTGGTAACTCTTTCTAGATGGTGTACCTGGCGGATCAGATCATAGAATAATTTGATTGTCGTTTTGAGTTGAGGCGGTGCCGGTGTGAAATCTGGATTTTGTCTAAAACGGTTTTCGTTTTCTCTTGCAGGTCTCGCCCTTGTACTGTTTATAGGAGGAGGGCGACGTTGCTGGTAACCGCCCCAGTTCGTGAAGTGCGGGTAAGTGTTGCCTATAGAAGGATTCACGTCCCTCTGTCCTCCTCCATTAAAGTTGAAAGAAACCGTTCTGGGTCTCTGATTGGAGGGGATGTGTGTGTAGTTGTTACGAAAGGATGGTATGGTGCGTCGGTACTCCAGGTGTTGTGGGAGAGGAAAGCCATCCTCGTCCTCAATGTCTGCACCTTCATATAAATATTCACGCCGAGCGCGTTTGTGTACCACCCTATCGTCCTGACGGGGACGTGTTTCTCTGATTGCTCTCTTTTGGCTTTTTTTACCCTTTGTGTTTTTACCAGGAGGCCTGTATGGGCCTGCGACTGGCCCAAAATGACTCTTATGATAGGGAGATCTGTATGGATCTGCTACCTTCTCATAACGGTCATTTTGTGGTGCAGGGAAACGTTGGGAGGGTCCAGGCCTGGACACCTCCCTGTGAGTGGATCTGTTAAATTCCCTGTTTTGACGTTTCTGAATGTTTGTGTTATTCCTGTTTTTTGCAGGGCGGGACTGTGGAGCTGTATTTCTTTGTCTCCTGTATGGGAAACTCTGCTCCTTGGCACGGTGGCGTGCTGAAGTGTTACTTGGTGTGAAATTAAAATATTTATAATCTGGTGTAACACTCGTGTGTCTAATTTTTGGACGTGGTGTGGTTCTCTGTCTTGGTCTACCACGGAAATTGTCCATAATGTCAGAACTGTGTGTGTATATTTTTTTGAAACTTTTTTGGTATTTTTATGATTTTTTTGTTGGATTTTTATAGATTTTTATTGAACAAGAATAGAACAAAAAACAACAATAAACATGAAAAAATCAAAAATCAAAAAATCAAAAAATCAAAAATAAATGCGTTCAAGTCTTTCGCGACGTTTCGGTAAATAAATATTACCTTCTTCAGGCTGACTTGAACTTTGAGAAAAAAAACTTTCATGAAAAATGTAAGAAATATATATACAGTATATATGATATATAATATATATTTATAAACTATAATATGTATAGAATACAATATATATATATATTTTTATATATACCGATATATCTTCTACAATGAAATTAACAAGGTGATGAACTCTTTGTTAAGGCGTGGAGGAGCGAAAAGGCTGCGACCAGTTGCTGTCTATTGAGAGCATGAAATGAGAGCGCGCTCGAATGCGTGCCCCCTTATATAGACTAGCTCTAGAAAAAAATAGTTATCCATATGTGGATTTATAGTCCTTCTAATTGAAATAGCTTCCAAACTGGACCGCGAAAGGTAAGTAAAACTTCATATAGTAAAGTGTATAATTGTGTTGGTGGATTTATTTCCTGATTATAGTAAGAAAATAGTTAGTTTCGTTCAAGGGTGTGCGTCGATACTGGATGACGTCATACCCACTGAAAATGGTAAGGAACTATAAATAGTCAAACATAGTCATTAATATGAGTAAAAAATTCCTAAATAAAGGTTTTATGATTAAAATATAAAGTAAACAACTTTCATAAAAAGAGTTGGGGCAGAAAAGGTTGTAAAGTGTGTGTTTTGGATCTCGTTTCCATGACGACATCGTTTTGATCTGGGACGACATCGTTTTATCCACAAGACGTTTTTAAGGTAAAATTATGAGTTTTAATTTTATCCATATGTAGATATGGGCCTAATACATTTCAAAGGATGTAGGAAATATATAAGTTGGGACAGAAAATGCTGTTTGATGTATGTTTGTGAATTATTTCCACGACGACATCGTTTTGATCTGGGACGACATCGTTTCGGTCCGGGACGACATCGTTTCGGTCCGTGACGACATCGTTTTGCAAGGGACGACACAGCTTTATGTTTTTGAGGGAAAAAGAATGATTTGTAATTTTGTCCATATGTATATATGGTCCTATTATATCCTGAAGGGTATAAGAAAAATATATAAAGCTGAGCTATATGTTTGTCAATTATGAAATAGGTGTATAAACACATATACCTATGTATATATCTCTATTATTTATGTTTTTAGCTGTCCCATGTGTGTTTCTAAAATCTAAACGCTCTTCCAATAGGATAAAATATCCATAAGTGAGTGTATAATGTGAATATATAATGTTTGGTGTATTATTTCATTAAGTTGATCAAATAGAGACCTGAGAGACAATAGATACACAGAACGAACCCCGTCTCAACCCAGGGCTCTCCAAAAGCTCAGAGGCAGTGGCGCGGGCTTGGTTAGGGGAATGAAAAATCCAAGATCTGGGACCCTAAGGTCCCAGAAATGGCTGTGCACTGGCCCACTTTCTGCTGACCACTAAAGGTTACCCAAGGCAAAGAAAGGGAACGATGCCGTGCTCCAACGTCCCACTACAATGTCCACTTGACAAATACGTAAATCTGTGTATAATATTAGTGGCAAATATAACAATAATAATAATAATAATAATAATTATTATAATAATAATTATTAAAATGCTAACACCTATAACCCGTCTCATAATATCTGTTTTATATGTCCGCCCACACACGTGTGTATATTTATATTTTATTATCCATATGGTTGTGTTGTGCCATAATGAGTGTAAAAAATGATGAGATGACCCCTATTTTGTTTGTTTGTTTTTAATATTTTTCCAGGGGTCGACCAGAGAGGGCCAACAACAGTCGGGGTAGGCGACGGAGGGCCGTCCAGACCGCATCAACAGGTAAGTGGGGGTAGATTTTAGTATAGAAAATGGAGTAATTGATATTTTTGTTTGTTTGTTTTTAAACCTTCTTGCAGGGGTCGACCAGAGAGGGCTAACAACAGTCGGGGTAGGCGACGGAGGGCCGTCCAGACCGCATCAACAGGTAAGTGGGGGTAGAATTTAGTGTAGAAAATGGAGTAATTGATATTTTTGTTTGCTTGTTTTTAAACCTTCTTGCAGGGGTCGACCAGAGAGGGCTAACAACAGTCGGGGTAGGCGACGGAGGGCCGTCCAGACCGCATCAACAGGTAAGTGGGGGTAGATTTTAGTGTAGATAATGGAGTAATTGATATTTTTGTTTGCTTGTTTTTAAACCTTCTTGCAGGGGTCGACCAGAGAGGGCTAACAACAGTCGGGGTAGGCGACGGAGGGCCGTCCAGACCGCATCAACAGGTAAGTGGGGGTAGATTTTAGTGTAGATAATGGAGTAATTGATATTTTTGTTTGCTTGTTTTTAAACCTTCTTGCAGGGGTCGACCAGAGAGGGCTAACAACAGTCGGGGTAGGCGACAGAGGGCCGTCCAGACCGCATCAACAGGTAGTGGGGGTAGATTTTAGTGTAGATAATGGAGTAATTGATATTTTTGTTTGTTTGTTTTTAAACCTTCTTGCAGGGGTCGACCAGAGAGGGCTAACAACAGTCGGGGTAGGCGACAGAGGGCCGTCCAGACCGCATCAACAGGTAAGTGGGGGTAGATTTTAGTGTAGAAAATGGAGTAATTGATATTTTTGTTTGTATGTTTTTAACCTTCTGGCCGGGGTCGACCAGAGAGGGCTGAAAACGGTCGGGGTAGGCGACAGAGGGCCGTCCAAACCCGATTAACAGGTGAGCGGGGTAGGTTTTAGTGTGGTAGGTTATATAAGGGTCCTGAAAAATAGGGCTTTTTGTGTCCGGTGTAGTTTATGAGGGGTTATTGACGGGTAGGTGTTAGTAATGAGATGTGGGTGGCCATTCAAAGAGGAGTTTTTGGTCTACACCACTGTCCCAAAAATAACGGAAGAGCGTTGGGGAGAGAGAAAAATTTAAACCTCATTGAGGCCTCTCGGGTAGACTGTGTCCAATCTTTTGATCCAAATGCTCTCGGCCTTGAGTCTTTCTTTTAGAGACCACGCTGGATTTGATTGGAGACAGGTGACTTTGAATGCAGACAGACCGTGGGTCAGGAAGTGTTGCACTAGGTGTCGTCGCTTCTCAACTTTATGCATAATATTGTGTGCATGTTGATAGGCTCTGACCCTCAGTTCATTTTTCGTCTGACCCACGTATTGTCTGCGGCATCTTGTGCAAAAGGCCAAATAAATGCAGTTCACAGCTTCGTGGGTCAGAGGTCGGGGGATTTTAAATATCTTTTTGTTAAATCTGCTCATTACCCACTTTTTTTGAACAAAATACTTGCAGCGGCCGATCCGGCCAATGGGGGCCGGTGTGCGTATCTTGCTGTAGACCAAAGTGTCGTGTAAGTTTTCGTTACGCTTATATGCTGCAATGGGCCTGTGATGTTTGAGAAAGCTAGTAGGTTCAAGGAACTTCAAAAAGTTTTCTTTGATGGCCGAATTAAGGGATACGCATTGTTTGGAGTAGAGGGCAGTGAGCGGGATGATTTTATCTCTAATCTGCCCTTCTGCTCTGAGTGGGCTTTTTGGCTTGTCAAATGTTTTCAGAATCTTTCTCAGGAATGCTCTGCTGTAACCACGCCCACGGAGAGCCCGGAAGAGGATGCGCGTGGCCTCCACAAAGGACGATGGCTGTGAGCAGATTCTTTTGAATCTGAGGAGCTGTGACTTAATGATTCCTTTGAAGGTGTGTCTTGGGTGAAAACTGTCTCTATGAAGTAAAGAATGCGTATCTGTGTCCTTGAAGTAAACCCTGAAATCTAGCTGTCTTGTTTGTTCAAACTTGGGTCCCTTGTATGAGACCACGTCCAAAAAATTGACCTCTGACCTGTCCATGTTATATTTGACCTTTATAGATGCCTGGTGTGAATTAAGGTGAGCGATGAAAGTGAGGAAATCGTCCTCAGAGTGGGTCCAGACACCCCAGATGTCATCCAAGAACCTATAGTACGCGAAGGGTTTTTTGGCAGAGCCTGCGAGAGCCGTTTGCTCCCAGTCTGCCATAAAAATGTTCGCGTACGAGGGGGCGAACTTCTTCCCCATGGCTGTTCCCTTTACTTGTAAGTAAAATTTAGTGTCAAACTCAAAGTCGTTTTTAGTCAGATTTATCTCCAAAAGTTGAAGGAGATGCTCGTCCGGTCTAAGGGGATCAGGATATTTGGACATAAATTTTCTAACTGCTTTTAAGCCAGTCGGGGTATCAATATTGGTGTATAAACTATCTATGTCAATTGTAAATAACAATGCGTTTTGTGGGATTTTGAGTTGACTAATTTTTGCAATGAAATCGTACGTGTCTTTTAGGTAGCTTGGATGTCTGGTGGAGAGAGGATTGAGGAAGTGTTCCAAGTACTCGGCCGTGAAGTATGTCTCGCTGTTGCAGTCGGAGACGATGGGTCTACCTGGTGGGACCTCAAACGGAACGCTCCACTTTTCTGGCTCTTTGTGGATCTTCGGCAACAAGTAAAACCTTCTGGCTCGAGGTGGGCCTTCACCCACGAGATACTCTTTTTGTTTCGCGCTGATAATCTTTTTTGAACACATGTCATCTAAAATTTCCTCCACCTCTTTTATAGTGTCTGTGTAGATGGGCCCCTCAAGAGGACGATAGTGCTCTGCGACAGACAGTTGTCTCAGTCCCTCACCGAGGTATTGTGCTCTGTCTAAAATGACTGTGGCGTTACCCTTGTCGGCTGGCTTAATTACTATGTCCGTATTGTTATACAATTCTTTCAGAGCTTTTCTTTCGCTCGGTGTTAGATTGGGCTTCACCCCCAGGCCCCAGTGTAGCTTTTTGAACGCAAAATTGTCAGCTCTTATGACCTTCTCTATTTCTTTCGGCAGGCTGGACAAAGCGGGCTCCCAGTCAGAGGGATGAGTGAACGGTACCTTCGCTTTTTGGCTTTTCTTGCCCTCAAAAAATGTCTCGAGTTTGAGCCTGCGGTGGTACGCTTGCATGTCCGCTAAAAGTTCTTTCTTTCTACAGCTCGATGGGGTGGGGATGTAAGAAAGGCCCCTTTTGAGGACTGAGGTCTGTTCTTTTGATAAAACAAAGGACTTTGACAGATTTATGATGAGTTTACGGGAACCGCATTTTGGGTTGTCGGGGTCTACAAGTTTAAATGAGAAGCCCAATGCGTGAGGAGTGCTTTGGCCGTTGTCGGTCTCCAGTGGAGCCCATCCTTCTCCACGTGGAAGTGTGTGGCTGCCAGCAGAGGGATGAAGGACAGATTCTTTTTGATAAAGCTGTTGATATGCTCTAGCATATCCTGCTCTGCTTGCGGTAGCACTCTCGAAAAATTGATAAGGGGCACAATGATTTCTGTCTGTGGCAGAATCCTCTTTGCTATTTTGTATGTTTTCTGTATTTCTGTTATGGCCGTCATTCTATATCTCTGTTTTCGGTTGTTAAGGCCAAATGACAGAACGATCTTTTCCGGTACTCTGGCCACTGTGGCTTTTTCCAACAGATTACATGCATGCTGGAATTTAGCACCGGGGAAGCTGTCCACTTGGAGATCGGGTTCCTCGTAATGAGGGAGTCTGGACAGATTTGAGTCCCCAATGATGACTACTCTCTTTTTTAACGTAAGGCTCCAATCTACGTGTTTCCTTGTGGTGTTAATGTGGCGTAAAGGGCGGTTAAGAGAGCCAGAAGATGGGCTGTCAATCATTAGGGGTTCATTTACGTTTGTGTCTTCCCCAGGTGCGAGAACGCCGAGAGATGGTGCGGTTTTAGGGACGCTCGGTTCACCCTTTTCTACCCCCATGTCTCCCGCTGGCTGTATCGGGTCAAACTCCCGAAGGAACTCAGAGAGCGGTGAAGGTGGTTTTACCGGAGTGGGTGAGTCGTCAGAAAAAAGAAAGCTGCTATGATCTGAGTAAGCGATTGGAGTCGACATTGGGGGAAATGGGAACAATCTGTGTTCCGTCTCTGACACAGGAGAGCTGTTTGGGGCACCAATAGGCTCTGGTGTTGCCACTGCCACCTGTGGGGTGGGTACCCTGTCATTGACCTGTGGCGCTTCCTCCTGAGGAGGAGGAACTAAAACAGAGATTTCCGGCACTGGTGTCACAGGGCGGCTCTGAGCTACAGGGGCCGCGACAGAGATTTCCGGCCTCGGTGTCTCCGGGCGGCTCTGGGGTGGAGGGACCGTTAAAGAGGGTTCCGCTCCTGGATTTATATGGCGGCTCTTATGTGTTCTCTTTCTCTGTTCGCAGGGCTGCGGCGCTTCCGCCTGTATGGGCAGAAGGGACTCTGGTAGGTCCTGTGGAGGTACTTCCTCCTCAAAGGACCAATCTCCTCTATGTGGAGGAGAACTAGTGCCTGCTTTTTCTGGTAAACAGAGTGTTGGAGAAGTTTGTATCTCTATGTGTTTTTGACTGACTGTTTGTCTTACAGGAGCGGTGTTGGCAGGAGGTTCGGTCGGCCGAGGTGCAGGGGCCTGTGTGGCGGTTCGGCTGGTGGAGGCGACGACAGTAGCGTAAGTTCGAGGGAGTGCGGTCCCCCTTGTCTCTGTGGGGGCTTTCTGTGTCGTCGTGCTCACACCAATCGGGATCTCTGCCGTAATCAGGGCCTCTGCCTGTGCAATGGCCTCTGCACTAATTCTACTTCTATAATTTCTGTCCGCCCAGTGTGACGCCACCTCAAATGCTTCAGGCCAATCGGCTTGATTGGTCTGGGCACGTATGCTCTGTATGGTTGCATCAATCATTGATTCGTAATGTCGCTCGA
The DNA here is from genome assembly GCF_963993115.1 of Abramis brama. Taxonomy (NCBI): domain Eukaryota; kingdom Metazoa; phylum Chordata; class Actinopteri; order Cypriniformes; family Leuciscidae; genus Abramis; species Abramis brama. The sequence goes on along the minus strand of NW_028156039.1, from coordinate 12,656 downwards.
GAAGCAGTTGTGTAGTGTAGGACCAGTTTTTTGCGTTGTCCTGTAGCAACTGTGTAACTCGGTCATTCGGAAAGGCTGGTCTCACCGTCTCTATCAGGAGGTCAGTGAGTCTTTTAAACGTGACCGGCTGGTTATTCTGAACCTGCGTGGTAACTCTTTCTAGATGGTGTACCTGGCGGATCAGATCATAGAATAATTTGATTGTCGTTTTGAGTTGAGGCGGTGCCGGTGTGAAATCTGGATTTTGTCTAAAACGGTTTTCGTTTTCTCTTGCAGGTCTCGCCCTTGTACTGTTTATAGGAGGAGGGCGACGTTGCTGGTAACCGCCCCAGTTCGTGAAGTGCGGGTAAGTGTTGCCTATAGAAGGATTCACGTCCCTCTGTCCTCCTCCATTAAAGTTGAAAGAAACCGTTCTGGGTCTCTGATTGGAGGGGATGTGTGTGTAGTTGTTACGAAAGGATGGTATGGTGCGTCGGTACTCCAGGTGTTGTGGGAGAGGAAAGCCATCCTCGTCCTCAATGTCTGCACCTTCATATAAATATTCACGCCGAGCGCGTTTGTGTACCACCCTATCGTCCTGACGGGGACGTGTTTCTCTGATTGCTCTCTTTTGGCTTTTTTTACCCTTTGTGTTTTTACCAGGAGGCCTGTATGGGCCTGCGACTGGCCCAAAATGACTCTTATGATAGGGAGATCTGTATGGATCTGCTACCTTCTCATAACGGTCATTTTGTGGTGCAGGGAAACGTTGGGAGGGTCCAGGCCTGGACACCTCCCTGTGAGTGGATCTGTTAAATTCCCTGTTTTGACGTTTCTGAATGTTTGTGTTATTCCTGTTTTTTGCAGGGCGGGACTGTGGAGCTGTATTTCTTTGTCTCCTGTATGGGAAACTCTGCTCCTTGGCACGGTGGCGTGCTGAAGTGTTACTTGGTGTGAAATTAAAATATTTATAATCTGGTGTAACACTCGTGTGTCTAATTTTTGGACGTGGTGTGGTTCTCTGTCTTGGTCTACCACGGAAATTGTCCATAATGTCAGAACTGTGTGTGTATATTTTTTTGAAACTTTTTTGGTATTTTTATGATTTTTTTGTTGGATTTTTATAGATTTTTATTGAACAAGAATAGAACAAAAAACAACAATAAACATGAAAAAATCAAAAATCAAAAAATCAAAAAATCAAAAATAAATGCGTTCAAGTCTTTCGCGACGTTTCGGTAAATAAATATTACCTTCTTCAGGCTGACTTGAACTTTGAGAAAAAAAACTTTCATGAAAAATGTAAGAAATATATATACAGTATATATGATATATAATATATATTTATAAACTATAATATGTATAGAATACAATATATATATATATTTTTATATATACCGATATATCTTCTACAATGAAATTAACAAGGTGATGAACTCTTTGTTAAGGCGTGGAGGAGCGAAAAGGCTGCGACCAGTTGCTGTCTATTGAGAGCATGAAATGAGAGCGCGCTCGAATGCGTGCCCCCTTATATAGACTAGCTCTAGAAAAAAATAGTTATCCATATGTGGATTTATAGTCCTTCTAATTGAAATAGCTTCCAAACTGGACCGCGAAAGGTAAGTAAAACTTCATATAGTAAAGTGTATAATTGTGTTGGTGGATTTATTTCCTGATTATAGTAAGAAAATAGTTAGTTTCGTTCAAGGGTGTGCGTCGATACTGGATGACGTCATACCCACTGAAAATGGTAAGGAACTATAAATAGTCAAACATAGTCATTAATATGAGTAAAAAATTCCTAAATAAAGGTTTTATGATTAAAATATAAAGTAAACAACTTTCATAAAAAGAGTTGGGGCAGAAAAGGTTGTAAAGTGTGTGTTTTGGATCTCGTTTCCATGACGACATCGTTTTGATCTGGGACGACATCGTTTTATCCACAAGACGTTTTTAAGGTAAAATTATGAGTTTTAATTTTATCCATATGTAGATATGGGCCTAATACATTTCAAAGGATGTAGGAAATATATAAGTTGGGACAGAAAATGCTGTTTGATGTATGTTTGTGAATTATTTCCACGACGACATCGTTTTGATCTGGGACGACATCGTTTCGGTCCGGGACGACATCGTTTCGGTCCGTGACGACATCGTTTTGCAAGGGACGACACAGCTTTATGTTTTTGAGGGAAAAAGAATGATTTGTAATTTTGTCCATATGTATATATGGTCCTATTATATCCTGAAGGGTATAAGAAAAATATATAAAGCTGAGCTATATGTTTGTCAATTATGAAATAGGTGTATAAACACATATACCTATGTATATATCTCTATTATTTATGTTTTTAGCTGTCCCATGTGTGTTTCTAAAATCTAAACGCTCTTCCAATAGGATAAAATATCCATAAGTGAGTGTATAATGTGAATATATAATGTTTGGTGTATTATTTCATTAAGTTGATCAAATAGAGACCTGAGAGACAATAGATACACAGAACGAACCCCGTCTCAACCCAGGGCTCTCCAAAAGCTCAGAGGCAGTGGCGCGGGCTTGGTTAGGGGAATGAAAAATCCAAGATCTGGGACCCTAAGGTCCCAGAAATGGCTGTGCACTGGCCCACTTTCTGCTGACCACTAAAGGTTACCCAAGGCAAAGAAAGGGAACGATGCCGTGCTCCAACGTCCCACTACAATGTCCACTTGACAAATACGTAAATCTGTGTATAATATTAGTGGCAAATATAACAATAATAATAATAATAATAATAATTATTATAATAATAATTATTAAAATGCTAACACCTATAACCCGTCTCATAATATCTGTTTTATATGTCCGCCCACACACGTGTGTATATTTATATTTTATTATCCATATGGTTGTGTTGTGCCATAATGAGTGTAAAAAATGATGAGATGACCCCTATTTTGTTTGTTTGTTTTTAATATTTTTCCAGGGGTCGACCAGAGAGGGCCAACAACAGTCGGGGTAGGCGACGGAGGGCCGTCCAGACCGCATCAACAGGTAAGTGGGGGTAGATTTTAGTATAGAAAATGGAGTAATTGATATTTTTGTTTGTTTGTTTTTAAACCTTCTTGCAGGGGTCGACCAGAGAGGGCTAACAACAGTCGGGGTAGGCGACGGAGGGCCGTCCAGACCGCATCAACAGGTAAGTGGGGGTAGAATTTAGTGTAGAAAATGGAGTAATTGATATTTTTGTTTGCTTGTTTTTAAACCTTCTTGCAGGGGTCGACCAGAGAGGGCTAACAACAGTCGGGGTAGGCGACGGAGGGCCGTCCAGACCGCATCAACAGGTAAGTGGGGGTAGATTTTAGTGTAGATAATGGAGTAATTGATATTTTTGTTTGCTTGTTTTTAAACCTTCTTGCAGGGGTCGACCAGAGAGGGCTAACAACAGTCGGGGTAGGCGACGGAGGGCCGTCCAGACCGCATCAACAGGTAAGTGGGGGTAGATTTTAGTGTAGATAATGGAGTAATTGATATTTTTGTTTGCTTGTTTTTAAACCTTCTTGCAGGGGTCGACCAGAGAGGGCTAACAACAGTCGGGGTAGGCGACAGAGGGCCGTCCAGACCGCATCAACAGGTAGTGGGGGTAGATTTTAGTGTAGATAATGGAGTAATTGATATTTTTGTTTGTTTGTTTTTAAACCTTCTTGCAGGGGTCGACCAGAGAGGGCTAACAACAGTCGGGGTAGGCGACAGAGGGCCGTCCAGACCGCATCAACAGGTAAGTGGGGGTAGATTTTAGTGTAGAAAATGGAGTAATTGATATTTTTGTTTGTATGTTTTTAACCTTCTGGCCGGGGTCGACCAGAGAGGGCTGAAAACGGTCGGGGTAGGCGACAGAGGGCCGTCCAAACCCGATTAACAGGTGAGCGGGGTAGGTTTTAGTGTGGTAGGTTATATAAGGGTCCTGAAAAATAGGGCTTTTTGTGTCCGGTGTAGTTTATGAGGGGTTATTGACGGGTAGGTGTTAGTAATGAGATGTGGGTGGCCATTCAAAGAGGAGTTTTTGGTCTACACCACTGTCCCAAAAATAACGGAAGAGCGTTGGGGAGAGAGAAAAATTTAAACCTCATTGAGGCCTCTCGGGTAGACTGTGTCCAATCTTTTGATCCAAATGCTCTCGGCCTTGAGTCTTTCTTTTAGAGACCACGCTGGATTTGATTGGAGACAGGTGACTTTGAATGCAGACAGACCGTGGGTCAGGAAGTGTTGCACTAGGTGTCGTCGCTTCTCAACTTTATGCATAATATTGTGTGCATGTTGATAGGCTCTGACCCTCAGTTCATTTTTCGTCTGACCCACGTATTGTCTGCGGCATCTTGTGCAAAAGGCCAAATAAATGCAGTTCACAGCTTCGTGGGTCAGAGGTCGGGGGATTTTAAATATCTTTTTGTTAAATCTGCTCATTACCCACTTTTTTTGAACAAAATACTTGCAGCGGCCGATCCGGCCAATGGGGGCCGGTGTGCGTATCTTGCTGTAGACCAAAGTGTCGTGTAAGTTTTCGTTACGCTTATATGCTGCAATGGGCCTGTGATGTTTGAGAAAGCTAGTAGGTTCAAGGAACTTCAAAAAGTTTTCTTTGATGGCCGAATTAAGGGATACGCATTGTTTGGAGTAGAGGGCAGTGAGCGGGATGATTTTATCTCTAATCTGCCCTTCTGCTCTGAGTGGGCTTTTTGGCTTGTCAAATGTTTTCAGAATCTTTCTCAGGAATGCTCTGCTGTAACCACGCCCACGGAGAGCCCGGAAGAGGATGCGCGTGGCCTCCACAAAGGACGATGGCTGTGAGCAGATTCTTTTGAATCTGAGGAGCTGTGACTTAATGATTCCTTTGAAGGTGTGTCTTGGGTGAAAACTGTCTCTATGAAGTAAAGAATGCGTATCTGTGTCCTTGAAGTAAACCCTGAAATCTAGCTGTCTTGTTTGTTCAAACTTGGGTCCCTTGTATGAGACCACGTCCAAAAAATTGACCTCTGACCTGTCCATGTTATATTTGACCTTTATAGATGCCTGGTGTGAATTAAGGTGAGCGATGAAAGTGAGGAAATCGTCCTCAGAGTGGGTCCAGACACCCCAGATGTCATCCAAGAACCTATAGTACGCGAAGGGTTTTTTGGCAGAGCCTGCGAGAGCCGTTTGCTCCCAGTCTGCCATAAAAATGTTCGCGTACGAGGGGGCGAACTTCTTCCCCATGGCTGTTCCCTTTACTTGTAAGTAAAATTTAGTGTCAAACTCAAAGTCGTTTTTAGTCAGATTTATCTCCAAAAGTTGAAGGAGATGCTCGTCCGGTCTAAGGGGATCAGGATATTTGGACATAAATTTTCTAACTGCTTTTAAGCCAGTCGGGGTATCAATATTGGTGTATAAACTATCTATGTCAATTGTAAATAACAATGCGTTTTGTGGGATTTTGAGTTGACTAATTTTTGCAATGAAATCGTACGTGTCTTTTAGGTAGCTTGGATGTCTGGTGGAGAGAGGATTGAGGAAGTGTTCCAAGTACTCGGCCGTGAAGTATGTCTCGCTGTTGCAGTCGGAGACGATGGGTCTACCTGGTGGGACCTCAAACGGAACGCTCCACTTTTCTGGCTCTTTGTGGATCTTCGGCAACAAGTAAAACCTTCTGGCTCGAGGTGGGCCTTCACCCACGAGATACTCTTTTTGTTTCGCGCTGATAATCTTTTTTGAACACATGTCATCTAAAATTTCCTCCACCTCTTTTATAGTGTCTGTGTAGATGGGCCCCTCAAGAGGACGATAGTGCTCTGCGACAGACAGTTGTCTCAGTCCCTCACCGAGGTATTGTGCTCTGTCTAAAATGACTGTGGCGTTACCCTTGTCGGCTGGCTTAATTACTATGTCCGTATTGTTATACAATTCTTTCAGAGCTTTTCTTTCGCTCGGTGTTAGATTGGGCTTCACCCCCAGGCCCCAGTGTAGCTTTTTGAACGCAAAATTGTCAGCTCTTATGACCTTCTCTATTTCTTTCGGCAGGCTGGACAAAGCGGGCTCCCAGTCAGAGGGATGAGTGAACGGTACCTTCGCTTTTTGGCTTTTCTTGCCCTCAAAAAATGTCTCGAGTTTGAGCCTGCGGTGGTACGCTTGCATGTCCGCTAAAAGTTCTTTCTTTCTACAGCTCGATGGGGTGGGGATGTAAGAAAGGCCCCTTTTGAGGACTGAGGTCTGTTCTTTTGATAAAACAAAGGACTTTGACAGATTTATGATGAGTTTACGGGAACCGCATTTTGGGTTGTCGGGGTCTACAAGTTTAAATGAGAAGCCCAATGCGTGAGGAGTGCTTTGGCCGTTGTCGGTCTCCAGTGGAGCCCATCCTTCTCCACGTGGAAGTGTGTGGCTGCCAGCAGAGGGATGAAGGACAGATTCTTTTTGATAAAGCTGTTGATATGCTCTAGCATATCCTGCTCTGCTTGCGGTAGCACTCTCGAAAAATTGATAAGGGGCACAATGATTTCTGTCTGTGGCAGAATCCTCTTTGCTATTTTGTATGTTTTCTGTATTTCTGTTATGGCCGTCATTCTATATCTCTGTTTTCGGTTGTTAAGGCCAAATGACAGAACGATCTTTTCCGGTACTCTGGCCACTGTGGCTTTTTCCAACAGATTACATGCATGCTGGAATTTAGCACCGGGGAAGCTGTCCACTTGGAGATCGGGTTCCTCGTAATGAGGGAGTCTGGACAGATTTGAGTCCCCAATGATGACTACTCTCTTTTTTAACGTAAGGCTCCAATCTACGTGTTTCCTTGTGGTGTTAATGTGGCGTAAAGGGCGGTTAAGAGAGCCAGAAGATGGGCTGTCAATCATTAGGGGTTCATTTACGTTTGTGTCTTCCCCAGGTGCGAGAACGCCGAGAGATGGTGCGGTTTTAGGGACGCTCGGTTCACCCTTTTCTACCCCCATGTCTCCCGCTGGCTGTATCGGGTCAAACTCCCGAAGGAACTCAGAGAGCGGTGAAGGTGGTTTTACCGGAGTGGGTGAGTCGTCAGAAAAAAGAAAGCTGCTATGATCTGAGTAAGCGATTGGAGTCGACATTGGGGGAAATGGGAACAATCTGTGTTCCGTCTCTGACACAGGAGAGCTGTTTGGGGCACCAATAGGCTCTGGTGTTGCCACTGCCACCTGTGGGGTGGGTACCCTGTCATTGACCTGTGGCGCTTCCTCCTGAGGAGGAGGAACTAAAACAGAGATTTCCGGCACTGGTGTCACAGGGCGGCTCTGAGCTACAGGGGCCGCGACAGAGATTTCCGGCCTCGGTGTCTCCGGGCGGCTCTGGGGTGGAGGGACCGTTAAAGAGGGTTCCGCTCCTGGATTTATATGGCGGCTCTTATGTGTTCTCTTTCTCTGTTCGCAGGGCTGCGGCGCTTCCGCCTGTATGGGCAGAAGGGACTCTGGTAGGTCCTGTGGAGGTACTTCCTCCTCAAAGGACCAATCTCCTCTATGTGGAGGAGAACTAGTGCCTGCTTTTTCTGGTAAACAGAGTGTTGGAGAAGTTTGTATCTCTATGTGTTTTTGACTGACTGTTTGTCTTACAGGAGCGGTGTTGGCAGGAGGTTCGGTCGGCCGAGGTGCAGGGGCCTGTGTGGCGGTTCGGCTGGTGGAGGCGACGACAGTAGCGTAAGTTCGAGGGAGTGCGGTCCCCCTTGTCTCTGTGGGGGCTTTCTGTGTCGTCGTGCTCACACCAATCGGGATCTCTGCCGTAATCAGGGCCTCTGCCTGTGCAATGGCCTCTGCACTAATTCTACTTCTATAATTTCTGTCCGCCCAGTGTGACGCCACCTCAAATGCTTCAGGCCAATCGGCTTGATTGGTCTGGGCACGTATGCTCTGTATGGTTGCATCAATCATTGATTCGTAATGTCGCTCGAGAAGCAGTTGTGTAGTGTAGGACCAGTTTTTTGCGTTGTCCTGTAGCAACTGTGTAACTCGGTCATTCGGAAAGGCTGGTCTCACCGTCTCTATCAGGAGGTCAGTGAGTCTTTTAAACGTGACCGGCTGGTTATTCTGAACCTGCGTGGTAACTCTTTCTAGATGGTGTACCTGGCGGATCAGATCATAGAATAATTTGATTGTCGTTTTGAGTTGAGGCGGTGCCGGTGTGAAATCTGGATTTTGTCTAAAACGGTTTTCGTTTTCTCTTGCAGGTCTCGCCCTTGTACTGTTTATAGGAGGAGGGCGACGTTGCTGGTAACCGCCCCAGTTCGTGAAGTGCGGGTAAGTGTTGCCTATAGAAGGATTCACGTCCCTCTGTCCTCCTCCATTAAAGTTGAAAGAAACCGTTCTGGGTCTCTGATTGGAGGGGATGTGTGTGTAGTTGTTACGAAAGGATGGTATGGTGCGTCGGTACTCCAGGTGTTGTGGGAGAGGAAAGCCATCCTCGTCCTCAATGTCTGCACCTTCATATAAATATTCACGCCGAGCGCGTTTGTGTACCACCCTATCGTCCTGACGGGGACGTGTTTCTCTGATTGCTCTCTTTTGGCTTTTTTTACCCTTTGTGTTTTTACCAGGAGGCCTGTATGGGCCTGCGACTGGCCCAAAATGACTCTTATGATAGGGAGATCTGTATGGATCTGCTACCTTCTCATAACGGTCATTTTGTGGTGCAGGGAAACGTTGGGAGGGTCCAGGCCTGGACACCTCCCTGTGAGTGGATCTGTTAAATTCCCTGTTTTGACGTTTCTGAATGTTTGTGTTATTCCTGTTTTTTGCAGGGCGGGACTGTGGAGCTGTATTTCTTTGTCTCCTGTATGGGAAACTCTGCTCCTTGGCACGGTGGCGTGCTGAAGTGTTACTTGGTGTGAAATTAAAATATTTATAATCTGGTGTAACACTCGTGTGTCTAATTTTTGGACGTGGTGTGGTTCTCTGTCTTGGTCTACCACGGAAATTGTCCATAATGTCAGAACTGTGTGTGTATATTTTTTTGAAACTTTTTTGGTATTTTTATGATTTTTTTGTTGGATTTTTATAGATTTTTATTGAACAAGAATAGAACAAAAAACAACAATAAACATGAAAAAATCAAAAATCAAAAAATCAAAAAATCAAAAATAAATGCGTTCAAGTCTTTCGCGACGTTTCGGTAAATAAATATTACCTTCTTCAGGCTGACTTGAACTTTGAGAAAAAAAACTTTCATGAAAAATGTAAGAAATATATATACAGTATATATGATATATAATATATATTTATAAACTATAATATGTATAGAATACAATATATATATATATTTTTATATATACCGATATATCTTCTACAATGAAATTAACAAGGTGATGAACTCTTTGTTAAGGCGTGGAGGAGCGAAAAGGCTGCGACCAGTTGCTGTCTATTGAGAGCATGAAATGAGAGCGCGCTCGAATGCGTGCCCCCTTATATAGACTAGCTCTAGAAAAAAATAGTTATCCATATGTGGATTTATAGTCCTTCTAATTGAAATAGCTTCCAAACTGGACCGCGAAAGGTAAGTAAAACTTCATATAGTAAAGTGTATAATTGTGTTGGTGGATTTATTTCCTGATTATAGTAAGAAAATAGTTAGTTTCGTTCAAGGGTGTGCGTCGATACTGGATGACGTCATACCCACTGAAAATGGTAAGGAACTATAAATAGTCAAACATAGTCATTAATATGAGTAAAAAATTCCTAAATAAAGGTTTTATGATTAAAATATAAAGTAAACAACTTTCATAAAAAGAGTTGGGGCAGAAAAGGTTGTAAAGTGTGTGTTTTGGATCTCGTTTCCATGACGACATCGTTTTGATCTGGGACGACATCGTTTTATCCACAAGACGTTTTTAAGGTAAAATTATGAGTTTTAATTTTATCCATATGTAGATATGGGCCTAATACATTTCAAAGGATGTAGGAAATATATAAGTTGGGACAGAAAATGCTGTTTGATGTATGTTTGTGAATTATTTCCACGACGACATCGTTTTGATCTGGGACGACATCGTTTCGGTCCGGGACGACATCGTTTCGGTCCGTGACGACATCGTTTTGCAAGGGACGACACAGCTTTATGTTTTTGAGGGAAAAAGAATGATTTGTAATTTTGTCCATATGTATATATGGTCCTATTATATCCTGAAGGGTATAAGAAAAATATATAAAGCTGAGCTATATGTTTGTCAATTATGAAATAGGTGTATAAACACATATACCTATGTATATATCTCTATTATTTATGTTTTTAGCTGTCCCATGTGTGTTTCTAAAATCTAAACGCTCTTCCAATAGGATAAAATATCCATAAGTGAGTGTATAATGTGAATATATAATGTTTGGTGTATTATTTCATTAAGTTGATCAAATAGAGACCTGAGAGACAATAGATACACAGAACGAACCCCGTCTCAACCCAGGGCTCTCCAAAAGCTCAGAGGCAGTGGCGCGGGCTTGGTTAGGGGAATGAAAAATCCAAGATCTGGGACCCTAAGGTCCCAGAAATGGCTGTGCACTGGCCCACTTTCTGCTGACCACTAAAGGTTACCCAAGGCAAAGAAAGGGAACGATGCCGTGCTCCAACGTCCCACTACAATGTCCACTTGACAAATACGTAAATCTGTGTATAATATTAGTGGCAAATATAACAATAATAATAATAATAATAATAATTATTATAATAATAATTATTAAAATGCTAACACCTATAACCCGTCTCATAATATCTGTTTTATATGTCCGCCCACACACGTGTGTATATTTATATTTTATTATCCATATGGTTGTGTTGTGCCATAATGAGTGTAAAAAATGATGAGATGACCCCTATTTTGTTTGTTTGTTTTTAATATTTTTCCAGGGGTCGACCAGAGAGGGCCAACAACAGTCGGGGTAGGCGACGGAGGGCCGTCCAGACCGCATCAACAGGTAAGTGGGGGTAGATTTTAGTATAGAAAATGGAGTAATTGATATTTTTGTTTGTTTGTTTTTAAACCTTCTTGCAGGGGTCGACCAGAGAGGGCTAACAACAGTCGGGGTAGGCGACGGAGGGCCGTCCAGACCGCATCAACAGGTAAGTGGGGGTAGAATTTAGTGTAGAAAATGGAGTAATTGATATTTTTGTTTGCTTGTTTTTAAACCTTCTTGCAGGGGTCGACCAGAGAGGGCTAACAACAGTCGGGGTAGGCGACGGAGGGCCGTCCAGACCGCATCAACAGGTAAGTGGGGGTAGATTTTAGTGTAGATAATGGAGTAATTGATATTTTTGTTTGCTTGTTTTTAAACCTTCTTGCAGGGGTCGACCAGAGAGGGCTAACAACAGTCGGGGTAGGCGACGGAGGGCCGTCCAGACCGCATCAACAGGTAAGTGGGGGTAGATTTTAGTGTAGATAATGGAGTAATTGATATTTTTGTTTGCTTGTTTTTAAACCTTCTTGCAGGGGTCGACCAGAGAGGGCTAACAACAGTCGGGGTAGGCGACAGAGGGCCGTCCAGACCGCATCAACAGGTAGTGGGGGTAGATTTTAGTGTAGATAATGGAGTAATTGATATTTTTGTTTGTTTGTTTTTAAACCTTCTTGCAGGGGTCGACCAGAGAGGGCTAACAACAGTCGGGGTAGGCGACAGAGGGCCGTCCAGACCGCATCAACAGGTAAGTGGGGGTAGATTTTAGTGTAGAAAATGGAGTAATTGATATTTTTGTTTGTATGTTTTTAACCTTCTGGCCGGGGTCGACCAGAGAGGGCTGAAAACGGTCGGGGTAGGCGACAGAGGGCCGTCCAAACCCGATTAACAGGTGAGCGGGGTAGGTTTTAGTGTGGTAGGTTATATAAGGGTCCTGAAAAATAGGGCTTTTTGTGTCCGGTGTAGTTTATGAGGGGTTATTGACGGGTAGGTGTTAGTAATGAGATGTGGGTGGCCATTCAAAGAGGAGTTTTTGGTCTACACCACTGTCCCAAAAATAACGGAAGAGCGTTGGGGAGAGAGAAAAATTTAAACCTCATTGAGGCCTCTCGGGTAGACTGTGTCCAATCTTTTGATCCAAATGCTCTCGGCCTTGAGTCTTTCTTTTAGAGACCACGCTGGATTTGATTGGAGACAGGTGACTTTGAATGCAGACAGACCGTGGGTCAGGAAGTGTTGCACTAGGTGTCGTCGCTTCTCAACTTTATGCATAATATTGTGTGCATGTTGATAGGCTCTGACCCTCAGTTCATTTTTCGTCTGACCCACGTATTGTCTGCGGCATCTTGTGCAAAAGGCCAAATAAATGCAGTTCACAGCTTCGTGGGTCAGAGGTCGGGGGATTTTAAATATCTTTTTGTTAAATCTGCTCATTACCCACTTTTTTTGAACAAAATACTTGCAGCGGCCGATCCGGCCAATGGGGGCCGGTGTGCGTATCTTGCTGTAGACCAAAGTGTCGTGTAAGTTTTCGTTACGCTTATATGCTGCAATGGGCCTGTGATGTTTGAGAAAGCTAGTAGGTTCAAGGAACTTCAAAAAGTTTTCTTTGATGGCCGAATTAAGGGATACGCATTGTTTGGAGTAGAGGGCAGTGAGCGGGATGATTTTATCTCTAATCTGCCCTTCTGCTCTGAGTGGGCTTTTTGGCTTGTCAAATGTTTTCAGAATCTTTCTCAGGAATGCTCTGCTGTAACCACGCCCACGGA